>NC_143025.1:18935000-19102500 GCF_057628025.1 Oncorhynchus mykiss
AACTCCTGTAGGACAGACAGGTGTTCACAATCACAGAAGTGAGAAGACATTAAAAAATATAATGGGAAATGGGGATTATACACTGTGTACAAAAGATTAGGAACACCTCTTCCCTTTTGACCTCAGAACAGTCTCAATTGGTCAGAGCAAGTGTCGAAAGTGTTCCACACATGATACTGGCCCACGTTGACTCCAATGCTTCCCACAGTTGTGACAAATTGGCTGGATGTCCGTTGGGTGGTGGAACATTCTTAACACACACTGGAAACGGCTGAGTGTGAAAAACCCAGCAGGGTTGCAGTTCTTGACAAACTTAAACCGGTGAGCTTGGCACCTACTACCATACCCCATTGAAACACACTTAAATATTTTGTCTTGCCCATTCACACTCTGAATACACTCTGAATGGCACACATTCACAATCCATGTCTCAATGGCCTCAAGGATTAAAATCCCTTCTTTATCCTGTCTCCTCCCCTTCAGTTACACTGTTTGAAGTGGATTTAAAGCAAATCAAATTGTATTTGTCACATGCGCCAAATACAACAGGCTATTGGGGTACCGGGTCAATGTGCGGTGGGGTACTGTGACATCAATAAGGGATTATAGCCTCCATGTAGATTCACATGGTCAGTTCCTAATGTTTTGTACTCTCAGTGTACATGGCCCTTTCTCTTACCTTGCAAACCTTTAGGCAGGTCCATTGTCTTCACTAGCTCCTCTGCGATGTCAAACGCATTGAGACCACCAAGCTTCTTCTCCCAGAAAAGCTGTGGACAAAACAAATGCACATTAATTTAGTTTTGGTATCTCCTTAGTCAAAAATAACCTTCAGGAAGAAAAGCATTATACCCCAATGTAACTGCAGTTTCACCATACAGGCTAATGGCTGTGTTTACCTGTTTTGGCTGGTCCACGGCTTTCTGTGGATCAGTCTTGACTTTGTTGCTGGGGTGGTTGGTAACCTTGGTGACAGGCTGCTTAAAGATGGAAGCAGTCTGTCTGACGGGAAGTGATGTGTTCAGGTCTGGCTTGCCCTGGAAGACACGCACAAATAAACAGCTGGCAGTGACAACCAACACTACGTAGCCACAGAGATGTTCCTCAAATACTAGATAATGCTAGATATATGTCAGTTATCCTTTGCACCTGGGGAAAGCCTTAAAACACGTTTTTCAGCATTCTAATTTCTAACTGCTGGTTTGACAGCAAATAAGTGTGAAGTCATTTAGAAAAGTGTGTCCAACGTGTATGGAAATATTAATTTCAGGAGACAGCCCTCTCACCTTGGTCTGATTGTTGTTGTCATAGCGCAGTCTCTGTCTGTTCTTGTTCAGTTTACTCATGAGCATCTTCCCCGTGCGAAAGTCGAAGGAGCTGAGGTCCATCTGGTTGCCAAGGTAACGAGCCAGCTGAGGCTTGCTCCGAAACTTCTTCCCGGTTGGACTACGAGAGGTAAAGGACAACAAACCACAGTGTGAGGATATGGACAACTGACCAGGGGATAGCAAAAGGAGAAAAGTAGCAAGATAGATCAGGAAAGCAACAAACATATTTTATGCTGCAAACAAACTGTAGACATGAGAAAATGTAAAACAATCATGCAAGAGCCAAAACCGCAAAAAAGACTACAGACGGATGAACTATTCACAGACATCTGATTATTCATGTATAATGGTATGGAATCAGAGTGTGAACAATGAGTCTTAGCATTAGCATTTCATTCATGTATTTAACAATCCATATTTTTATGACCGATTGAATGTGTGTAGCTAATTGTAATAAACTATTTAAGCAGTAGAATACGTTTTCATGTATTGCAGCATATTCCCAAATGTATAACCAATTCGCCATTAAAATTATAGACCTTAGAGTTTAAGGTGGCTTAACTGAAATAACTTATTTGTTCAATAAGGAGTAGTAGGGATCAACTATTGGGATACAATGTAACAGGGTGATCAATTGCAATACATTTTACAACATTTCCTAAAGTTCAATTGGAAACATTGTTTCAGAGTTAATGTTCACTGGTCCTAGACAAAGTGGGCAGAAAGGCAGGCCCAATTTAATCTGCATCTTAAATCAGTGGATAAAGGCTTTGGTAAATTAGTAATATAAATGGTTATTATAGCAAAGAGTATCCATTTCTATGGGGCAGACCTTTTTGAAAGTACATGGCAGCCATAACGGGAGTAAACAGAGAGAGTTTCTCAGTGAAACTCCATGTTTGGTGAGTAACAAACTTAAATTGGCTAGCTAGCAAGCAAGCAAGGGATAAGAACGTAGCCAGCCATCATTGCAATGGAATTTTTTGAACAAACGACTGGGTCATGTCCATAGATTTAGAACAGAAAGACTTAATGAGTCTCTGGCAACTGAACCAGTAGAACTAATGACCAGCCGGCTTGGGTAGCAACCCTAGATTTGTTTTGGGACTAGATCTCGTGGAATTATGAAATAGTATGAATAAATTCATCAAAATAAAAAGGTTTTAATGAAAATATGTCTATTATTTTAATATGTTGGTGTAACGGTATAGCTTCCGTCCGCACCACCGCTAACTAGCTAGCCATTTCACATCGGTTACATTGGTAACCCTCTTGTACACAAGTGATAATGCCACAAAAGCCGGTGCTGATATTATATTGGCACCCGGCCATCAACATCTCTAAAGGTGTCTGCATGATTCTCCGCCGAAACAGTTCGTGCACATATTATGACGACATTTTGTTACGTTTTTGACTTTGCTGAGGGGTTTTTCGGCTGTTTGGTTACATTACATTTTTTTCTGGAGGGAAGCCGAAAAACGGAGCTGAAGTCTACGCCCCTTCGTCAGTGATTGGTCAACAGTAGGGATTCTTCAATGAAGTCTTTGTTATCATTGAAAAGGAGACCACTCGTTTTCACGCAGTTTTTCATTGAAAAGTACTGCAGCAAATATATTTTAGTTAAATGTAAGCCTAACATTTAACAACTAAGATCGTCAAAATGTCCAAATTAATGACAGATATATTGAGTTACCTTTGATTAATTATAAATATTTTGAAACGTATAGTGGCTACAGCGTCTCAAAAAGGACAAACAGTACTATTTACACTTTTCTTGTTTTTCAAGCCAATTGTCTTTTAAGTGAGTATGCGAGCACACTCGTCCGGTTCAGCTAGCGCCAGCTGAACTGAAGTATGCTGACGCCTTAACGACCAGATACTTTGCAGCATATCTATTTTAAATAAGTAGGCATATTAATGCAGTTTATTTTGATGCACGATGATTTTCTAAAAATGGAAAACGTTGAATGATTACCAAAGTATGGAAACGTTCGTGCTTGCTGATAATTCATGTAAAAAATGTAGACAACAATTGCGAGTTTCGTGCGTGCATCACACCACAGAATGAAAATTCGGTATATGGTAGCCTACCACAAACTATACAACCGACCCGCCTCCCCCCTTTCTCGCCTCTGCTCCTCCTCCTCTTCTTCTTCTTCCTTACCTCGGCTAAAAAAAGAATAGCTTATGGTTTCTTGGTTGTTGCTCCGGTCATATAAAAGGGTAAGACTTGGCTATATATAGGTTATAGCATGGACCTAGATTCAGGCTAGGCTATTTGGAATGCGAAATTGTTGCATGTAGGCCTGCACCCTAGCTGATTGACAGGCTGTTAGGCCTACATAGGCTAAACATTGCTTTACAAGCTCCATATCCAACAATTTATAAGAGTAGCCTAATATCGGCTACACCCCTCCCCAACTTTCTGTCTCCTGGTCACCCCCCTCTCCCTCAAGTAAACCCATTCAGCCCTAGCCGTCTTGAAATACTGCCCGCTCAGTACCTATAATAATAGACATCGCTTTTCCCCGCAGACAAACCCGACTTTCTGGTCACTTCTTCAATTTGCCAGCCCTTGGGGAGAGCCGAGCAATCCCACCGTTTCTTCTCCATGTTCTCCCAGAGTTTAATTCCGTTGAAGTGTTCAGTGATTGCTCCTAACGTTATTATATTTGGGGTTAAAATTCGTGTTTTATACAAATAAGTCCATTAGGCCTACTATGTGACATACATCTCGGCTCACACACTTATCATGGTTCTCTCTCCCCCGATTTACCGTATCTCTTTGTCGTACAGAAATAATATCCCTCCGCCGTAACCTCAGCCACATCACTACCTGTCTGCCAATGAGAGCTACATCCGCAATACATGTAGACTACACATTAATTATTGCATCCTGATCCGATGACATAAATCATTGATTTGTCGCGTGCGGTAGACTACCGCATGTCACACAATTTAGCTCCAAACGTTGTGCATTATATATCCCCAAAATATCTACAGATGACCATAATATGATTTCACAACGTCAACAATGGAGATAATTTAGGCAAAGATTCATGTCACTGACTATAGGTGAAATTCGAGAATGCAGTGGGAGTCGTTTTCATCACGACAATGCTCACTTTTTATTCAGTCATTGGACAAAGTAGGCCTAAGCAATACAATAATTTAATGGAGTTTTGATTAGCTAGCTAGACCGACATTAATTATAGGAGTTGTCTGCAAATATTAGGTATAAAACAATGATCTATTAGATATCTCACGAATTATATAGGCCTACCTATGACTGCATTTGAAGGAGAATAACTGGTACTAACTAATAATAACGAATTACTCGTCCTATTTTGAATAAATGCATTGCTTTTCAGAAAAGTTAAACACTGCAACACCAATAAGAAAGAACAGTGTGTAACTGCATTTGGAATCCCATAACACTGCCTACAGTTATGGTTTGCAGACACTCGAGACCACCGAAACGCCTCCCACACGAGAACATAAACCCCTCGATGAAAAAAATATATTGTGCAACAATTCTTTGCTAACATAACATATTTTATGTCACAGACAGGAAAAGCAGAAATATAGCTTGGTATTCGTCTTCTTTTTTGGTTACTTACTCGTTTTTGTCCATCTCGCATACTATCTCGGTTTCTCTCTTTTCAGTCTGTGTTAAATCCCTTCTACCTTCTCCTCTTTCATTCCCCTCCCCCTTCGATGATAGAAATGAAAGACATTATCCGCGCAAAGACAGAATCGTTCCCAGTTTAAACCTGACTGGTAATACAAAATCTAATTAAATCAAAGTTTACTGGTCGCGTACACTGTTTAGCAGGTGTTATTGCGGTGCAGCGAAATGCTTGTTACTAGCTCATAACAATGCAGTCAAATGTCAAACAATACTACAAAATAAAAAAGGCAAGTCATCAAGAATGGCGGTACGAATCCAATTAACAACTCAAATTGCACTCCAGCAGTCAAAATGCAATCTATATATATGTACACCGGGGAATTTACAAGGTAAACTATATCTTGAGTTAGAATAAGCTATGAAGGTGATACAGCATTTGTGTGAAACGGGAAGTGAGTGGTTTAATGTTTCTATTACATGGAACAACATGGGACAGCAGTGTTGGCTGTAAAAGTGTGTGAGTGTGTAACTAAATGTGTTCCTGAGCATAAGGTGTGTGTGTGTGAGATAGCTTGTGTGTGCATTTTGTGTGATATAGTGTGCATCAGGCAGCGTGGCCCCATGATGCGTTGAGCTGTCCACACCACCCTCTGGAGAGCCATGCAGTTGAAGGCGGAGCAGTTGCCATACAAGGTGGTGATGCAACCCGACAGAATGCTCTCAATGGTGCGTCTGTAGAAGTTTGTGAGGGTCTTAGGGGCCATGCCAAATTTCTTCAGCCGTCTGAGCTTGTAGAGGCGCTGTTCACACCACAATGATGTTAACGTCGAAGGAACTTGAACCTTTTGATCCCATCCACTGCGGCCCTGTCGATGTGGATGGGGGCATGCGCCCTCTTTTGTCTCCTGGAGTCAACGATAAGATCCTTCGATTTATTGACGTTGAGCCCAAGGTTATTTTCCTGGCATCACTCCGCCAGGGCTCTAACCTCCTGTCTTTGTTGGTAATTAGGCTGTCTTTGTTGGTAATTAGGCCTAGCACTGTTTTGAATCGTCAGCGAACTTGATCATTAAGTAGCAGTCGTGCGTGGCCACTCAGTCAAGGTTGAACAGGGAGTACAGGAGGGGGCTGAGCACATACCCCTAAGGGTCCCCCGTGTTGAGGATCTGCAAGGCGGCGGTGTTGTTGCCTACCCTCACCACCTGGGATCGCCTGAACAGGAAATCTAGGATCCAGTTGCACAGGGAGAAGTTTAGACCCAAGGTCCATGAGTTTAGTGGTGAGCTTGGAGGTCCCTGTGGTGTTAAAGCTGAGGTGTAGTTGATTAACAGCATTCTCACATAGGTATTCTTCTTGTCCAGGTGGGATAGGGCGATGTGCAGTGCAATGGCGATTGCGTCGTCCGTGGATCTGTTGTGGCGGTATGCACATTTTTTGTGGGTCTAGGGCACGATAACATCCTCAGATTCTCAAACAGTTCTACAACTGAACCATCTTGACTGCCATCACTGCTTTGTATGGCAACTGCTTGGCAGTACATCACTGGGGCTGAGCTCCCTGCCATCCAGGATCTCTATACCAGAAGTAAAAACAGCTCATCTCTTTTCCAAGACCCCAACTTTCTTTTGGTTTTCTTATTGAAATAAGGTCACCCCAATCATCATTATTGTACTTTATTTTTATTTTTACGGGACTTAGCGTAGGACCCGACCAGGCAAGGCCTCAGTCAGTCAGTAGTTTCCATTCTGATGACTAACCGGGTTTTCCATCCTGCTTACTCTACCTCCTTAGAAATAAATTATTTTATTTTCTGATGTTTTATTGTGTGTGCAGATAAATGTAAGTCCCAAAGTCCTGGAGCTAAATAGTGTCTTGAAAATATGTACCATGGATGTTAAACTTGCTAGCTAGCTCACGTACTCCAGTTTGCATTAGTATTGTCATCCGGAAGGCATTACTATTTAGCATGCTTATTAGCGATATAGTGTTTGTTAGCATTTCTCTTTGGCGCTAGGCTATTTTTGGTTGTAGATCACTCATGCTCATGCTTATTATGTTTATTATTATGTTTATTATGTTTATTATATGTTGTTTATTTGTGCATCTAGCATGTGTTTGGGTTCACTTTGCCTGTTTAGTTTTATGACATGCAAATAGACATACTGTATTTTCCCATACTGTGCTAAGTTTTCCCCTTTTCTTTACAGAACCAAAATTAGTATCAGAGAGATTGGTGTTGTATGCGTGTGTGTGGATATTCATTAAAACCTTGAACTGGAACTACTGCTTCCTAGTGTTCTAAATGAACACCCTTCGGTGGTTGCTACTGGCCTAAAATCCACTAAGTTTTTTAAATTCCTTTTTATTTGTCTTTTGAATTCATAAACAACCCATATTTTTAACCAGATGGTGTCAGAGGAAGGCCCTACAAATTGTCAAAGACTCCAGACACCCATACCATAGACTTCTCTCTGCTACTGCACATCAAGCGGAGCGCCAAGTCTGGAATCAAAAGGCTCCTGAACAGCTTTTACCCCTAAACCATTAGACTGCTGAACAGTTAATCAAATGGCTACCCAGACTTTTTGCATTAACCCTGTTTTTTTGCACTGACTATGCACACTCACCACCGGAATTTGCCCACACACACATAATACACTGACACTCAAGTATCGAGACCATATATTGAGTGTCTCGGTCTTGTCTCGGTGTCTTGTCTCAGTGTTTAGCTTCCATTCAGTCAATGCATGAAACCACTTCACCAGGCCAAATATATACA
Organism: Oncorhynchus mykiss; assembly: GCF_057628025.1. Lineage (NCBI taxonomy): Eukaryota > Metazoa > Chordata > Actinopteri > Salmoniformes > Salmonidae > Oncorhynchus > Oncorhynchus mykiss. The sequence goes on from NC_143025.1 coordinate 18,942,739, forward strand.
CTCCTTTCTTGAAACATTAATATCTTAACAGCCTTTATATACATTATAGACATGTTTGCACAGTGGCGAACCTATAGGCCTTCAGTTTGAGAAGGTTTATCTAATGTTCCTTCGTTAGATTTTAGCTCATCTTCCTCTAGCTAGCATTAGTTGTTGATCTTGTTGTTGTTGATGTGCATAACAGAGGGAGCCTACCTTTTCATGGTTGTTTGATCAATAGGACTGTAAAGTTCCCAAATGTAAGAGGACTCCTGTTGTATTTACATATTTGCAGAAATCCATTCAGGTTTATTTTGTGGCTTTTGGCGAATTCGTTCCAATGATCTAAAGTCGCGCTGTTGTAACTGCCTATAAACACATAATCCAGTTCAAAGTGAATGATGGCAGGCCCGTGTAGCAAAATGGCTTGTTTCTATAAAGGCCTATTTATTGTGTTACTATTTTTTTATTTTTTTGCTCATTTGTGTTACTTTTTTAACTCGACATTGTTAGAAAGGCTTGTAAGTAAGAATTTCATGGTAAAGTCTACACCTGTTGTATTCGCCACATGTGACAAATACATTTGATTTGGGTCAGGTATGGGGAGGTGATATGGTCCAAACCTTTCAAAGCACTTCATGATGACAGAAGTGAGTGCTACAGGGGGATAGTAATTTAGTTCAGTTACCTTGGCTTGCTTGGGTACAGGGACAATGGTGGCCATCTTGAAGCAAGTGAGGACTGACTGGGATAGTGAGAGGTTTAAAATGTCAGTAAACACTCAAGCCAGCTGGTCTGGGCATGTGCTGAGGACAGACTTCGGATTCCATCCGGTGCAGGTTAACACATTTGAAGGTCTTACTCAAATCGGCTACAGAGATTAGTAGCCCACAGTCCTCGTGAGCAGCGGGGACACACATTGGAGGCTCTGTGTTGTTTTCCTTGAAGCATGTGAAAAAGGTGTTGACCATGTCTGGGAGTGGTGCTTCAGTTTCCGCGATGTGGCTGGCTTCCCTTTATGATCTGGGATTGTCTGAAGTCCCTGCCACATGCGTCTTGTGTCTGAGCCATTGAATTGCGACTCCACTTCGTTCCTGTACTTTATTTTTGCCTCTTTGTCTTGCGAAGGTCTGTTTATACTTGTTCAGGTTTCCAGTCACTTTACCTGGTTAAATGCAGTTGTTTGCGCTTTCAGTTTTGACCGAATGCTGCCATCTATCCACGGTTTTTGGTTTGGGTATGTTCTAATCGTCACTGTAGGCACAACATCCTCTATGCACTTCCTGACGAACCCAGAGACAAATAATGGATATCAACGGGGGCTTGAAGCAAAGTACCCCCCCCACACTGTGTCAATGTAGCCAAGTAGAAAAAAGACAATGAATGTACCTTTCTGAAATTTCAAAGCAGCCTACATACAGTGCCTTGCGAAAGTATTCGGCCCCCTTCAACTTTGCGACCTTTTGCCACATTTCAGGCTTCAAACATAAAGATATAAAACTGTATTTTTTTGTGAAGAATCAACAACAAGTGGGACACAATCATGAAGTGGAACGACATTTATTGGATATTTCAAACTTTTTTAACAAATCAAAAAACGGAAAAATTGGGCGTGCAAAATTATTCAGCCCCCTTAAGTTAATACTTTGTAGCGCCACCTTTTGCTGCGATTACAGCTGTAAGTCGCTTGGGGTATGTCTCTATCAGTTTTGCACATCGAGAGACTGAAATTTTTTCCCATTCCTCCTTGCAAAACAGCTCGAGCTCAGTGAGGTTGGATGGAGAGCATTTGTGAACAGCAGTTTTCAGTTCTTTCCACAGATTCTCGATTGGATTCAGGTCTGGACTTTGACTTGGCCATTCTAACAGCTGGATATGTTTATTTTTGAACCATTCCATTGTAGATTTTACTTTATGTTTTGGATCATTGTCTTGTTGGAAGACAAATCTCCGTCCCAGTCTCAGGTTTTTTGCAGACTCCATCAGGTGTTCTTCCAGAATGGTCCTGTATTTGTGCAATATACGACTGATTGTTGTCCTATGGACAGAGTCTCCCACCTCAGCTGTAGATCTCTGCAGTTTATCCAGAGTGATCATGGACCTCTTGGCTGCATCTCTGATCAGTCTTCTCCTTGTATGAGCTGAAAGTTTAGAGGGATGGCCAGGTCTTGGTAGATTTGCAGTGGTCTGATACTCCTTCCATTTCAATATTATCGCTTGCACAGTGCTCCTTGGGATGTTTAAAGCTTGGGAAATCTTTTTGTATCCAAATCCGGCTTTAAACTTCTTCACAACAGTATCTCGGACCTGCCTGGTGTGTTCCTTGTTCTTCATGATGCTCTCTGCGCTTTTAACGGACCTCTGAGACTATCACAGTGCAGGTGCATTTATACGGAGACTTGATTACACACAGGTGGATTGTATTTATCATCATTAGTCATTTAGGTCAACATTGGATCATTCAGAGATCCTCACTGAACTTCTGGAGAGAGTTTGCTGCACTGAAAGTAAAGGGGCTGAATAATTTTGCACGCCCAATTTTTCAGTTTTTGATTTGTTAAAAAAGTTTGAAATATCCAATAAATGTCGTTCCACTTCATGATTGTGTCCCACTTGTTGTTGATTCTTCAAAAAAAATACAGTTTTATATCTTTATGTTTGAAGCCTGAAATGTGGCAAAAGGTCGCAAAGTTCAAGGGGGCCGAATACTTTCGCAAGGCACTGTATTAATAACTTCTTCGGGATCGGTATCCCATCCACGGGACAGTTGAGCTAACGTAGGCTAATGCGATTAGCATGAGGTTGTAAGTAACAAGAACATTTCCCAGGACATCTGATATTGGCAGAAAGCATAAATTCTTGTTAATATAACTGCACTGTCCAATTTACAGTTAGCTATTACAGTGAAAGAATGCCATGCTATTGTTTGAGGAGAGTGCACAACTTTGAACATGAAAAGTTATTAATAAACAAATGAGGCACATTTGGGCAGTCTTGATACAACATTTTGAACAGAAATGCAATGGTCCATTGGATCAGTCTAAAACGTTGCACATACACTGCTGCCATCTGGTAGCCAAAATCTCAATTGCACCTGGGCTGGAATAGTACATTATGGCCTTTCTCTTGCATTTCAAAGATGATGGTACAAAAAAAATACAAAAGAACAGTTGTTTTTTCTTTGTATTATCTTTTACCGGATCTATAGTGTTATATTCTCCTACATTCCTTTCACATGTCCACAAACTTCAAAGTGTTTCCTTTCAAATGGTACCAAGAATGTGCATATCCTTGCTTCAGGGCCTGAGCTACAGGCAGTTAGATTTGGGTGTGTCATATTAGGTGAAAATAGAAAAAAAAGGGCGGATCCTTCAGTTGTTGCTAATATCACTTTGTATTTCCGTTGGGTAAACTATTGTGTTAATTACATTTTAAGACTATTTTACAAATAATCATTTTGCTCTCACTAACCACGTTTCCATTCACAGTTTATGCGAGTAAAGTCATACTGAATTAAAAGCTGTGGTGGAAATGTTTTGGTACAATTTTATAAATGGTGACATCATTTGTTCGTTCAACATGGTGGGATCTTTTTGCATCTGTAAAATTACACTGAACTAAAATATAAACACAAAATGCTACAATTTCTAAGATTTTACTGAGTGACAGTTCATATAAGGAAATCAGTCAATTGAAATAAATGCATTAGGCCCTAATCTATGGATTTTACATGACTGGGTATACAGAAATGCATCTGTTGATTACAGATACCCTAAAAAAAAGGTAGGGGTGTGTATCAGAAAACCAGTCAGCATATGGTGTGACCAGCATTTGCCTCATGCAGCACAACACAACTACTTCGCATAAAGTTGATCAGGCTATTGATTTTGGCCTGTGGAATGGTGTCCCACTCCTCTTCAATGGCTGTGCGAAGTTGTTGGATGTTGGCGCGAACTGGTACATGCTGTCGTACACGTTGAACCATTGCATCCCCAACATGCTCAATGGGTGACATGTCTGGTGAGTATGCAGGCCATGGAAGAACTGCGACATTTTCAGCTTCCAGGAATTGTGTACAGATCCTTGAGACGTGGGGCGGATGAATGGCACGACAATGTACCTCAAGATCTCATCACAGTATCTCTGTGCATTCAAATTGTCATCGATAAAATTCAATTGTGTTTGTTGTCGGTAGCTTATGCCTGCCCATACCATAACCCCACTGCCACAATGGGGGCACTCTGTTCATAACATTGACATCAGCAAACCACTCGCCCACACAGCAGCATACACGATGTCTGCCATGTACCCAGTACAGTTGAAACTGGGATTAATCCACGAAGAGCAAACTTCTCCAGCTTGCCAGTGGCCATCAAAGGTTACAACGCCAAACTGCAGTCAGGTCAAGACCCTGGTGAGGACAGGGTGTGATGTGGGTGGGTATTCTAGGTTGTATATCTAGGTGTTCGTTTGGTCAGGGTGTGATGTGGGTGGGTATTCTAGGTTGTATGTCTAGGTGTTGTGTTTCTATGTTTAGGCCTGGTATGGTTCCCAATCAGAGGCAGCTGGTTATCGTTATCTCTGATTGAGAACCATACTTAGGCAGCCTGTTTTCCTACTATGGGTAGTTGTTTTCTGTTGTGTCTGCACCAGTCAGAACTGTTTCGGGCGTTCGCGGTGTGATTGCTGTGTTCATTAAATAAATATGGACACATACCACGCTGCACCTTGGTCCTCCCCTTCCAACGGCCGTTACAGACGGTTTCTGACAGTTTGTACAGAAATTCTTCAGCAAACATTTTCATCAGCCGTCCGGGTGGCTGGTTTCTGACGGTTCTGCAGGTGAAGAAGCCGGATGTGGAGGTCCAGGGCTGGCATGGTTACATGTGGTCTACATGTGAGGCCGGTTGGACGTACTGCCAAATTCTCTAAAACTATGTCAGAGGAGTCTTATGATAGAGAAATTAACATTAAATGCTCTGGCAACAGCTCTGGTGGACATTCCTGCAGTCAGCATGCCAATTGCACTCTCTGTCAAAACTTGAGAAATCTGTGGCATTGTGTTTTGTGACAAAGCTGCACATGTTAGAGTGGCCTTTTATTGTCCCCAGCACAAGGTGCTTCTTGATATGCCACCTGTCAAGTGGATGGATTATCTTGGCAAAGGATAAATGCTTACTAAACACAAGATCCCAGAACATTTTAGAGAAATAAACATTTTGTGCATATGGAACATTTCTGGGATCTTTTATTTCAGCTCATGAAACATGGGACATGGGATGTTGCGTTTATATTTTTCTTCAGTATAATTATGCAAAACATTGCGGTAGAAATGCCTTTATGCACAAATATTGATATAACCATAATAGAAGTAAACTTAAGAGTCACACAATGACATGGTGTATGGTCCTCCCACTACGATTCAGGAAACCATGCAGTTTATTAGGCTACAGATATAATAACTTCACAGGGTGGTGAAAACGCACAGTATGAGCTTGATGCTCCTTTCCAATAAATGTTGAAGGTCCTATTCTGGTGACATGAACGGTGCTTGACTGCCGTTTGACAAATACAAAATCTCACTCTTTTGTCTATAATCTCATCATGTAGGCTAAACCTGCACTGTATCTGCAAGCTGTTGGCCAGAGCACAGGTGCTAATACTAGAGTGGGCACACTCTGGAGTGAATTGCAAAAATCGCTGAAGCTGGAGACTTATATTTCCCTCACTAACTTTAAACATCAGCTATCTGAGCAGCTACCCGATTGCTGCAGCTGTAGATAGCCCATCTGTAAATAGCCCACCCAATATACCTACCTCATCCCCATATTGTTTTTATTTACTTCTCTGCTCTTTTGCACACCAGTATTTCTACTTGCACATCATCATCTGCTCATCTATCACTCCAGTGTTAATTTGCTAAACTGTAATTACTTCGCTACTATGGCCTATTTATTGCCTTACCTCCTCATGCCATTTGCACACACCGTATATAGACACCGTATATATATATGCACACACCGTATTGTGTTATTGACTTTACGCTTGTTTATTCCATGAGTAACTCTGTGTTGTTGTATGTGTCGCACTGCTTTGCTTTATCTTGGCCAGGTCTCAGTTGTAAATGAGAACTTGTTCTCAACTAGCTTACCTGGTTAAATAATTTTTTTTTTAAACACTCACTATATAACCCACATGTTTTGGTGAGAAAACCATCAGTTGAGTTGAAAATGCAATAGAAACCCATTAAACAAGTTTTTTTTATCCGGTCAATTGGAATTTAACCACAAAGTACTTGTTTATGTGCAGTTCCTCATCACGCACAACATCTCTGGTGGGAAAATGTGCGCATAGTTTTTTTTCCGATTTTAGCATATTCACATGGAAATCTGTCACCAATTGGATGGTAACCTAACTAATGACTTAAACCAATTTATTTGCATGAAATGCTATTCAAAAAACACTATTAACTTATTTGGTGCTGTACTTATGTTAACTAATATTAGACAAAAGAAAAACATACTGTATTTAAAGCTTTTTTTCCCCCACATCAAATGTCTTGGTCATTGGGGAATTGTTAGATTACTTGTTAGATCGGAACTAGAAGCACAAGCATTTCGCTACACTCACATTAAAATCTGCTAACCATGTGTATGTGACCAATAACATTTGATTTCAAATACTTTATGCATTAAGAACCAACTTTTTGAGAGCCTTTTCTCAAAATAACAATTTCACACACTGGTAACATTGCATTAACATATTTGGAATGATTGGCAATGTGTAGAATAATTTGACAGACAGTAAGTAAATTAAATATTTATTCACATGAAATAACATTGGAACAATCTAACTAGACATCCCTTTGGGAAAACTTCTACAAGCCCTGAATGATAGGTGTGTCAGGGCATTACACTTTCGCAACGCAGAAAGAGCAAGCATTCCACCATTCCCTTCCCCAAGTTGTAGTCCTGCAAACAGACACACAGTCCAGTCATTAGCGGTCCAGTCATTTATTAATTCATTTGCTAGCCTATATTCTTAGGGGACAACTGAAAAGTGATTTAACGACAGTGCCATCTGTTGGCCACTCAATAGCCTACAACTACAGGCCCGGAAAGGGTTGTTCAGTTGCTTTATGTTCACTTACAATTCTGAGCCAGAGGTGACTCTAGTTGTCCTTGAACTTTCCGTTGATGTAGGGGACACAATCCAAGATCAGCCTCCAATCCATGAAGTGGACAAGGGCAACTCCGCCCACTGATCCCCAACCAACCATCGTGGGAACCCTGGACAAATGATAACATGAGGAGATATTTGAAGTCAAGTATCCTACTACAGGAGTTTTCACTACTGCTGTCAAGTCCCAACATCATCTTTTCCTCACAGTATTTAACCCCTTGACCCCTAAACCTAGAGATCACTAAGTGGTGTAAGTTGTATTGAAATGCCTGCCAAATCAAAAACAGTGGTCAGTCTCAGAATCAAAGCCAAAGTTATTTAGACAGATAAGAATATAAGGCTCATGTTGTAAACTACTGGCATTCTTGACTAGAACCGAATAAATTATTTATTAGATATGAAGAAGGAAGTTACTCAAAATAGGTTGCTAATGAGGGCCATAAATCACTTGGTTGGTAATTGTTCCAAGAGAGACCAAAATATCCAAATATGTTGTTTGCAATTGGAGCAAGCCTAGTGGTTAGTGTTGGACTAGTAACCGAAAGGTTGCAAGTTCAAATCCCCGAGCTGACAAGGTACAAATCTGTCGTTCTGCCCCTGAACAGGCAGTTAACCAACTGTTCCTAGGCCGTCATTGAAAATAATAATTTGTTCTTAACTGACTTGCCTAGTTAAATAAAGATAAAATAAAAATCAGTGGGCAGAACAAGCAGAGTGGGAGAGCCAAGCACGAGCTAGCGAGATCCTATCCTACATGCATGTATTTGCATATTTCCGTTAGGGAACGCCTACTCTGTGAAATACGCGTGCAATAACAACAATTGCACTCCAAAACAAAGCTTATTTAATTTTATTTTTTTACTTTTTTTACTTTGGCAAAGAGTCTGCAAAACGTACTCCACTATGTTCGTAACAGAACTGTATTGAGATTACATGTTTAATCGGTAAGAACATTTGCAGAATATCGTCCAAAATCCATCTAGGTCGATTTTCTCTCACTGCCGGACCCTGGGCTTCCTCGCATCACTATATTTGGCGGCGAGCGGAAAATAAACGCCAACCGGATGCTTCAGATGTGTACATCCGGTGAAACATCTGCCTCATTGTTCTGTTATGGAACTAACGTTAGCTAGGTAGTTACAGTAACTAGCTAACAGTGACCCTACTCGTAAAAGTAAACAAACTCCAAAAAGGTGGAATTTGTAGCACAGAGCAAGCTAGTGACGTGCAGCATCATGCTGTAATACTGAGGCCATATCTAAATCAGAGGCCTGAGATTGTTAGCGAGATTAACTCTTTTGGATAACAGATTTGCAAAGACCAGTAAAGTTAGCTAGCTAGATCAGTACACCTAGCCAACTGAGTGATGGCTCATGGAGACACATTGGACGGTTGTCAGAATCTATTTATTAAAGTCAAATAAATATTCACAAAGTTATGATACAGACTTCAACTTACCACGTCCTGGCGATGGCAATGTATTTTGCCCCCATTAACTCGTTTATCACTTGCACCATTCTCACCTCCGTCGCAGATGGCTGCTGCTTTGTAGGACCTCAGGAATGTCTGTTTAAATTCATGTTTCAAAAAGCTTTCAAAATACATCATAAGGAATACAGTATTTCCAAATAGTATAAACATCGTAAAATAATGTTTCTTAAAATATTAGGTAGTGACAATTGTTTGTACAGTTTAGTTTATCATTTGAATAACAATGAGATTTGATCGCTAACCTGAGTTGTTGACCCATTGTTGTCAAATACATACGCTACAAAGACTATACCAATACTACGGCATTGGCTACTATTTAAGCCACAATTTCCTTTTTATTCAACATATAGCTATAAAATTATTTTATTTTTTCATATATATTAGATACATAATCTTGTGTACAGATAGTCATACTGGAATTGTGAGTAGGCCTTGATTTATAGATAGCGAATGGTTTGTATGATTGTTGTTTTAGTGCTCATTTTACAGTGGGGTACTAGATGGTCAATATTTCCCTATCAATCAATGCCATTAGATTCTAGTTTTATGACTGCCTAATTTGGCTAAATCTCTAATGTGATTTTTTATTTTTTAAATCTGAGCCGGAGAGGAAGAGGCTGGTTAGTAAATAACATTACCTTTGTCTGGGCTTAAGGGACATCACATTGAAGACCAAGTTCAACCATTTGGAAAACTTTAGTTAGGGCTTGTGGTCTATACTTTCTCACCAATGGGAGATCATTGAGAGGAGACATTCATTTGCCAAGCTATGATAAACCCTTTATTACAATGTTTTCCTTTATTTCCTTTCATGTTTACAAGATTCAAAAGCCAGACATTGAAAAAGGTATAATTCTGTTATTAAAAATGGCACATTTATTGCTACATTACTGTTATATACAGGACAGTTCTCAATAACTACTTTATATATATAAAAAAATTATAATAAAGACCGGGACTGGAGGCACTCTGAAAACACTGCTCAGTCTTGATTGTGTCCTCGCTGCAAGTGTAAGATGCCAGGCTTTGTAGCAGTGAGTGAGTGGCCCCATTTGAATACTTGAATTTAAAAAAAGTAGTGCCCTCCTCCTTGAATTGATCTATGGTCTGAAATAATTTGGTAGGTGAAAGCAAGGTTCTTTCATATAAGAAATTAAATCAAATAAAGTTATATTCATGTCAGATTTGAAACAGGTTGACAATACAACTCACACTATCCAGTCATGTCATTAAGCGAGGCGGGATGGACGCACTTCTAAGTATTCAAACAGGGCCGGTGTCAATTTTCAGGTCGACACACAGAAAAGACCCTCCATCTTTCCCCCTATCCAACAACTTCAGAATACAGGTTGTACATTTTGTCATTGTGGGATGTTCACAGAATACGTAATGACATCAGATCAGTAAATTTTCTCTCTCAGAACAAATCTGCAATATTTAGTAGGCCTACACATATTTCACCTTGTAATAGTAGAGAAACAAATATTCAAAATCAACTCTGAAGAGGTACATCAATACCCCTTACAGTAAGTCACTGTCAAAGTCAATAAGGAGATTGATATCAGAAAAAAAAGATCTCAAAGTAAATGGAGGAGACTTACTCTTTTACACAGAAATGATAGTTCTAGTGACAAAAAGCTCCAGTTGTCATGGCTCAAAATAACACAGCCCCCCACTTCAAAGCTGAAGCCATATATAGACAGTTTGAGGTGCTTCGAAAAGCAGATCACAAGGGCAGAACCCATCATATCTTAGAACCCAGTAGTGTTGAGTGGTTTATCAATAGGGGGGGGGGAAACAGACAAACAAAACCAGGACTTGAACCTACAGCCACAACATAACAGTAGTATGGTCAAATCCAGTTGAATAAAAAAATAAAAATAACAAGAGATCTACATAAAGTTAAAATGTTTATTTATCTAGATACATAGAATGTTTGATTTTTTTAAATGTTCAACTTCTTCCTGAAAAGTGAAAAGGGAGGGTTGGGGTGGTTCATCCGATGTACCTCTAATCTTGGCGATACATGAAATGTTATGGTTTAAAAAAAGAACTGTCTTTATAGTTAATGAAAATACAAGTTCAGGCACTGATAAGGCATCACTCTCCAGTAATGACATCTTTAGTCTTGAGAATGAAAAGGCCACACTATTGATTTGAAACTGTCTTTCTTTTCTTTTCCTCACTTTCTACAAAGTAAACTTAAATCCTTCTCAATACTATGACCAACAAGTAACAATGTACATTTCTGCCTCTGTGGTTAGAGGTCGGTGCTATACCATGTCTGAAGCCATGATATTAACTTACAACAGGAATTAACACTTGTTTTTTCAGACCATCCAAACACAAACTCAAAAATAACATGTCAGGACAATGTAGCTGCACATTGACGACCACGTGGACGAATGCAGAAAATAGAATGGAACGTTTGAAATGAAGAGTAAATAATAACATTGAACCGACGGACAAAACCTGGATATGTACTTGAAAATGAAGGCAATCCACATTTGAATGTTACATTCAAAACCAGTTGCATAATTACTGTTTGAGACAGTGCCCGTCTTCATAGACTTTGCTTTGTGAAGCCACATGACCATTCAGTAAGAACACTTCAATAGGACAGTCAGTGGCATAAATTCCATCCACACGTTCCCATTTGAAAAGAAATAACGAATCTGGGTAATGAACAAAGAAACTTCCTTACTCATATATATATAAAAAAAACAGGAACAATATCAATATTTTAGGCCACTGTACCCCTTTGTCAAATGTTTAAATCTCATCAAAATGGGATGCACCAAAGACTGACAGCTTAATGGCCACTAAATACATAATGATAATTAAGCCTACAACTGACCCCATCGGTCTTCGTTTCTCTTTCTGAGCCTGTGTTCTTGTTTAAGTTAAGCTTTCCTCTCTAGTGGCAAATCTGACAGTCCAATTTGAGTTCATTTTGAAAATACATTAAGATTTAATATCAGCTCTTCATTCTGCTCAACTACGATACTCTAAACTTCAAACTAACATTGTCATGGATTTAAAATCTACAATGTATAGACAAATATATATTTATATGCATTTAATTTTGCTCCATTTGAAACAATATCCTTAGTTGAATTTATGCTTGAGGTGGATTTACAAATCAGATTGTCTCATTATGCAGACATTTTAACAATATAGTCAAGACACAGCATGAGCTCTTACTACACTACATCGCCAAAAGTATGTGGACACCTGCTCAACAAACTTTTAATTCCAAAATCATAGGCATTAATATGGAGTTGGTCCGCCCTTTGCTACTATAACTGCCTCCACTCTTCTGGGAAGGCTTTCCACTAGATGTTGGAACATTGCTGCAGGGACTTGCTTCCATTCAGCTAGAAGAGCATTAGTGAGGTCGGGCACTGATGTTGTGCGATCAGGTCTGGTGTTCGATGGGATTGCGGTCAGGGTTCTGTGCAGGCCAATTAAGTTTTTCCACACCGATCTCAACAAATAATTTCTGTATGAACCTGGCTTTGTGCATGGAGGCATTGTCATGCTGAAACAGGAAAGGGCCTTCCCCATACTGTTGCCACAAAGTTAGAAGAACGGAATTGTCTAGAATGTCATTATATGCTGGGGCTCCCAAGTAGTGCAGCGGTCTAAGGCACTGCATCTCAATGCTAGAGGAGTTACTACAGACCCTGGTTTGATTCCAGGCTTTATCACAACCAAGCATTATTGGGAGTCCCATTAGGCTGCACACAATTTCCCAGCGTCGTCCGGGGTAAGCCGTCATTGTAAATAAGAATTTGTTCTCAACTGACTTGCCTAGTTAAATAAAAAAGGTGAAATAAAATAAATGCTGAAGCATTAAGATTTCCCTTCACTGGAACTAAGGGGCCTAGCCCGAACCTTGAAAAACAGCCCCCAGACCAGTATTCCTCTGCCACCAATGCACTATGCATTCAAGCTGGTAGCTTTCTCCTGGCATCCACCAAACCCAGATTGGTGAAGCTTGATTCATCACTCCAGAGAATGCTTTTCCATTGCTCCAGTCCAATGGCGGCGAGCTTTACACCACTCCAGCTGACGCTTGGCATTGTACATGATCTTAGGCTTGTGTGTGGCTTGGTCATGGAAACCTATTTAATGAAGCTCCCGAGCAACAGTTTCTGTGCTGACGTTGCTTCCGGAGTTTGGAACTCGGTAGTCAGTGTTACAACCGAGGACAGATGATTTTTATGCACTACATGGTCCTGTTCTGTAAGCATATACGGTCTACTTCACAGCTGAGCCGTTGTTGCTCCTAGACGTTTCCCCTTCACAATAACAGCCCTTACAGTTGACCGGAGAAGTTCTAACAGTGCAGACATTTTATAAACTGACTTGTTGGAAACGTGGCATCCTATGACAGTGCCACGTTGAAAGTCACTGAGCATTTCAGTAAGGCCATTCTACTGCCAATGTTTGTCTATGGAGATTGCATGGCTGTTTGCTCGATTTATATACGTCAGTAACAGGTGTGGCTGAAATAACCGAATCCACACACGTTTGGCCATGTAGTGTCGTTCATTGGGAATGCTCAAAGCTTCAATTTTAAGAATAGACAACTGAACTTCAAATAAATTGCTTATCTGGTATTAAGAGGATATTTCATTCCATTAAGGGTATCAATGGTTGATCCTGCAAATTGGCGCCTAGTGTTAGTTTTTTAAGAATGACAATGCATGGGGCATGAGTTCAGGGTCAATTGATTTGAAACTCAAAGGGTGGCACTACACAATATGGCCATAAGATGCCCATCAGAGTATTCCAAACCAAGCCTCCAGTCTCATGACTAGACGGAACAGAGTGGCTGGTTAACACCACAAGCTTTCCAGAAAGCTTCTCTAGTTTCTGATGGCATCAATAGTAACCAATGGGTGAGACGCAGGATGAAAAATTACTGTTTCTTTTGTGCTGTAAAACTGCTTTTCTACCCCTGGCCAGGTGTCTCCCAATTAACCTACACCGAGGGGATGCTGAAACAATACTGGAGTCTGAAATACTATTATTTAGTTTATGGCAGGGAAGAAAAGCCTTGGAGTCTTCTACAACCCTGAACATGACAACTAGGCAGGTGAGGTTCCTCCCCCTTCTGCCTCCTCTCATGTTGGGCCCAGGGCCCACAGAGCTGGGGTGGGACCTCAACTCTGTCCCACGATGCAGGTCAACTGCCCTCTCTATCACATGGATTTGGTTACATAACATATGTAAGACTGTACCATTAAGTTGGGAATGACAAATCTACACTTGCTCATACATACAAGCAACCCCGAAACAAAACGTTCCACACATTTGCTTAAATGTCTCATAAAATATGTAACAATTAGGCACAAATCCTTTGTAAATTTGTAGTTTGTTAGGCTTCTGTCTTTCACAGAGCACCTCTCGGCAGTGTTTTAAGTCCCATTTGTGGCCGGACACTAGTACTCCGGTGATCCATCATGTTACGGAAGCAAAAAAATACATGTGTATATATATATATTTAAAAAAAAAATAAAGTACAAGGTTCTTCACATTTGCGCTGGTAGTCATGGTCAGGAGTGCGGCAAATTGGCTGTGTCAGTTTTGGCAGTATGCATGTGTGGATAAGGGTGTGTGAATGTGTGTCTTGAAACTGAATTATGACAATACACAGACACATCAGTATATGTACACACTGAGAAGAATGGGTGGAAGAAGAGATCAAGGCCACATCTTCCGAGAGCCAAAGGAATTCCACCAGATCTGCAAAGGAAAATACAATAGTGTCAGTCTTCTAAACTTGAAAGCACTACAATTACTGACAAAGATGAAATATGGATGAAGAGATACCTACCTGGTATTACATATGGCTGACTGGGTTATGGCCATCTCCCCCCATGCCGGGGTGGCCTCCTGAGAGCTGCATGGGGGACTCCCCCACCACCCCAGAGACTTTCTCCTCCTCCCGTCGCTTCAGACATGCTGCTTTAGGGTTCAGGTTGCGTTCTGACAAGAGGGGATAGCAGGGAATAAAAGTTTACATTGCATACAAGTCATTTATCCAACCTTCCACTGTGCTATAAAAACTCAATCCTTTATTAAAAAGACACATAAAACAGATTTTTCTGGTGTGAAAAATAGCTGGATGAAATATTCGGGATGGTTCTCGATGGTCCACTGAGAAAATAATATACACAGGGGACAAAGTAATACAGAGGTCAACATGTAAAAAGTGACAATACAAGAGATATGGCCACAGTAGCCCTGCGTTACCTCTGACTTGCTGCTCCAGGTTGAGAATGACGTTGACGGCTTGATGCAGGATGAGCAGTTTGGTCTGAGGTTTGTCGTTGCTGAGGTGCAGCTGGCACATGCGGCCCAGCTCCTTGAAAGCCTCGTTGATGTCTCGCACTCGCAGCCGCTCGCGGGCGTTGTTGGCCACTCGCCGCTCTTTCTCACGCTCTACCTTTACCTCAGGAGGAAGGTCCTCGTCATCCTCATCCTCTTGACTAGAAGGCGGAAGACACGGAGAGGAATGAAGCCACGGGAGGACGGCACTCACAAACCAAGCAACTAGACTTTCAAAGAGTTGGGCCGCATGTGCCAGCTGCACCTCAGCAAAACATGCGAAGCAGCATAGACACCTAAGCATTTAGCTGTCATTCTAAAAGAATCCTGGGTAGCACCAGGAAGTTATGTAGTTCTGAAAGTAAATGTATTAAAAGGAAGCTCCAGATACATTGTTAAGTCATACAATTGATCCGAATAGAAACATTTAATTTAGTCAAGACTAGGAAAATAAGTTACCAATTGCAGTGAAACACATTATAAGACTATTTGGTAAAAATACTACACAATAATGATTTATCCCACATGGGTTGGAAATGTTGTTATCTTTTACGATTATGCTATTCAATGTTGCTTTGTTTTCCAACTTACGTCTATTACCATCAAACCAAATGAAAATGTATGTGCTAGGCTTTGCAGAACGGTAGACTTTGATATACAGTATTGGCTCCCCAATTGTGTGCTTTCAGCACACAAAGCACTATGGCCTATGGATGGAGAGACTTACTCATCTCCCGGGTCTGACAGGCCTGAGAGGCCAGAGAGGATCTGGAGGGTCAACGCCTCCTTTCTGAAAACAATGGGACATGAGGGGAGGGCATTACACAACTAGCTACCAATTCAATTAGTGACCAACTCAACTAACACAGCTCACTAGCAGTTGAAATTGTGCATCTACATCAGGGCTAATGTAATGCATTTCTCCTCGTATTTCTTTCACTAACATAATTTTACAACATTTCCACCTATGTGGGATAAAATAGTCTACAGTATGTTCATCAACCAATGGTAATACACAGGAATGCATTATCTGACAGTTGCCAGTGTCAATAGTCGGGGTGAGAGACGGTTGGTGATCACCTACCTTGCTCTGATGCGTTTGGTTTCTTTCTTCTCGTCCTCAGACTTGTCAGCGATGGAGGAGTTCTCGTCGTCCTCCTTGTCCTCCCGCTTGATGTCCGAGCCGCTGGACGAGTGTGTGGAGCGGGCCACACTTCCTGGCAGACCTGTGTTGCAGCACAGAAGCACATACCTTCAGTATGTCCGATTTAGAGAACAATTAAGTAGCCCCATTATCTTAACGGCTTGCCATGTTTTATATATTAAATCAGGGAACAGGAGTAAAGGTCACAGGTCATGTGGGGGATGAGCAGTGAATCAGTGTGTAACTCACTGGTGAAGCCCTCTGGTTGTCCAGTGGACTGTGGGGGTCCGGAGGCGTGGTGACCGTGCAACAGGGTACTGCTGGGAGGAAGGCCTGTGGGCTCCTCCTGGTGGTTCCCTCCCTGGAGAACGGTAACAAAACATGAGACATCAAGCACAACATGCAACGCGATGGCAAAAGCTTTATTAAACCTGCTGCTTGGAAAGTTCAATACAAATCATCATAATCTCTAATGTAAGACAACAGGGGGCTAAGTCTTGGAGTCAGAGGGTGTGTTCACCATGGTAGGGTGTCTGTTGCTGAGGGCAAGGCCAGCATTGGAGAAGGCCTGAGAGAGACCTCCCAGGCCACCGTTGTGTACAGAGGACACAGCGCTCAGCAGGCTGTGCATGTCAGAGTGGGCTCCTCCTCCCAGGCCGGGAGGGCCTTGGACAGCGTGGCTACGCAGCACGTGGATGGCCTCCTCCAGGCGGTCCTCCATTTTGTTCTGCTGCAAGGAGACAGATGTACAGGGCAAATCTCAGTCACTATGTTGACTACTATACGATCACATCAAATAATACATTTTGAAATTATTTGGAGTGAAGAGGGCGCACCAGGGCATGCAGTTGCCCTTCATAGTTGGGTGACAGGGCAGACTGCCCTGAAGGTCTTGGCCATTGAGATGCCGCTCCTGCAGAGAGAGAATAGAAGAAGTGCCATATTTACACAGAAAATCCTGTCCAACAAAATGACAGCTCTGATTTCCAACAGTAGATGGAGCTCCAGAACCATTTTCAGGGCTCCAGAGATCCAGTCAAACCCTTTACTAATACAAGCTACCAGATGCAGATATAATCCAGTATGTATACCTGCAATTCCCTGGGGTGAGCCCACTGGGGTGGAGGGTGTGGAGGAGAAGTTGTTACTGTTGTGGTCCGAGGGGTAGATCTAACCCACACAGGACAAAGTGTCTTTAGACAGTGAACAGCAGAACACTGAAAGAACACAATGCAGTTCAATCAAAAGGTTTGTAGGATTTTTGTTGTTGAGAGGATTACTCACTGAAGCAAGAGCCTTCCCAATCTCATCCCCTGAGCTCCCTGCAGTGGTGCCTCTATTGGCTGTGGAGAAACGACAGCTTATTGACCTCACCCATTATTTAAAAAGGCAGCAACTACTATATAAAAAGTCTCCAATAAGCTAGTGAGACCACTTTAAAGACAATGTTAAACCGAGGGGCAACACAACATGTTTAACAGGAGAAGGACAAGGTAACTGGTTAACAAAATGCACAGTTGTCATGTGAGCCTTTATTGTACCCATGATGCTGTCTGCGCCGTTGATGGAGGATGTGTGGTTGTAGCTCCCAGACCCAGAGTGGAAGCCGGGCGCGAGACTGCCGTTCACCTCACTGCCGTGGAGAGGGTAGTTCTGTGGGGACAGAGGCAGGGGTTGACGCTTCTAGAGGGAAGACAGAACAGCTTGGGTTAGAGCAACTTGTATGGAAGTTGGATTCGTCAGAGAGTAGAAATAGCATTAAAAAAAAGAACAGAACTCAATACAACAGTTACTTGAATGTAAATGATATGAAATATTACATAGTGTGGGGTTGTCCTCACCATCCTGTCCTGTGGGTTGATGGCAGAGAAGGATCCGGGCTGGCCGATGTGGGGAGAGTTCCCCAGCATGGCAGAGTAGCCAGACTGACCCAAAGGTCCTGAGGAGGCCCAAGGGTCAGAGGAGGGGTGGAGTCCCTCTGTTAACAACAACAGGGTTAGGCAATGGACTTACTCACTCAAACATGACTCACTCCAGTGCATTTGAACTCAAAACACATTTTCATATACCTTACATCGTTAAGTTAACATAAAAAAAGAGGATAGACTGTCATCACTCCAGCGCTTAAGTGGTTAACATAGTTACCTTGCATGTAAAAAGAGCCTGGGTAGACAGAGCCAGGTTTGGTGCCAGGATATCCTCCGTTGTCACGGGCATACTCATCCCCGGAGGAAGAGGCATACACCTAATGGGTCAAACAAATTTCACATTAGCCGTCATTTCAACAAAACACAAAGCACACTTGTGCCATGATATATACCTACAGTCAGCCTCCCCTAAAATAAAAGGTGTCTGCACCTTACATCTACAATTGCCAAGATAACAAATACACAACTGCCACTAATCAATGGTTTTAATGTTTAGCTAACAGTTGTAGCACTAAGCAGCCAGGAGGTGGTGAGGGTGAGGCTGGCATGCCTCCCTTGCCTATGCCGTATGCGAGAGCAGCACAGTGTGGCCATGCCATGCTGGGCACAGTGACGGTTACAATCCCACAGCACAGCCAGCACTTCCTCTCTCCCAGGAGCCCAGTGACATAGCAAGGTTAGAGCCTGCAGCGCCTCCCCTCAAGCTATCCTTTCACACACTGAGATATGCACAACTGAAGGGGCATAGATAATACGCATGTATTGAATTTGTATTTATTGAATTAGGGGTGATATGGGTCCGTGACCCAATACTCTAATAGCCATTTGGTTAAATGGCCCTTCAAGGGTCCTATCAAGTTATTCCGAACCACAATGAATGCTACATTGAAAATGGCAAGCCATTCCAAACCTTTTTTCCCCTGCATGTGTCAGAAACATCAAATCACTCCCCTAAAATTCAAATGGACACAAAGATCCCAGCTTCCTGACACTATAACCCATCACTCACGCTTTCTGGCATGTACGGGGTGAAAGAGGGAAGAGAGAGAGGCTATGCTGCAAAGAATGCTAAACCAGAAAACAGATTTTTTTTCTGTAATTTGATTTAACAGAGAGAAGTGGAAAGGGAATGGAGAGATGCACTTCTAATTACAGAGCCATCTGCCTGTTCCTGGACCTGGTCCAACTCCACAGGCAGCTGGGCTGAGGAGAGCCGAGGAGAGGGAGAGGGCTGAGAGAGGCGGGGGCTGGGTGCCAGTCAGCGAGAGAGAGCGAGGTTGCAATGGAGGGGGCGGGGGCAAAGAGTGGGGAGTGTGGGGGGGGGAATTAAGGCGCTGATGATTTATGAAATAGGCATAGATAAGGCTGGGGTGGGGGACAGAATAAGGTAATCTAAATGACTTAAACAAAGCATGATATGGCCAGGGGAGTCAGTGTGTGAATAGGGGCTTTACTACCATCACGGTTAATTTGAGAGAACAAGGCGGAGATGGCTTCATTTAACAATAGGCTTGTCTTTCAGGGGAAACAATGTTGAGCGAATCCTCTGCTCTAGATAGATGTGTGGGGGAATGAAACAATGATTGCGGGTGGATAATTGTGTTCTTAGGAAGAATTCGGATTTCTGTGGAAAATTCTCACTAATGGGGGTTTAATGTAATTCAGGTTCTGACTGTGTGAGCATTTGTAAATCAAGTGATATAATATGACAATAGAATGGGCCTAGTAGAAAGCAATATCAACTTAAGAGAAAATATCCTCTACATTAATAATACAACCACTGTAGGTCTGTATTATTACCACTGTGTGGCGCAGCGGTCTAAGGCACTGCATCTCAGTGCTAGAGGCATCACTACAGACCATGGTTCGATCCCTGGCTGTATCACAGTGATCGGGAGTCCCATAGCGCTGTACAAAATTGGCCCAGCTTTGTCCGGGTTCGGGAAGGGTTTGGCCGTCATTGTAAAATAAGAATTTGTTCTTAACCGACTTGCCTAGTTAAATAAAAAGGTTAAATTACGGTTTCCCAAACTCGGTCCTCGGGACCCTAAGGGGTGCAAGTTTTGTTTTTTGCCCTAGCACGCCATAGCCGATTCAAATAATCAACTAAACCAAAACATGCACCCCTTGTGGTCCCAAGGACAGACTTTGGGAAACGCTGGTCTAAGGAACTACATATACACATAGTAACAGTCAAAGATTTGGACACACCTACTCATTCTAGCGTTTCTCTAAATTTGTACTATTGTAGAATAATAAAGATATCAAAACAACTAAATACCACATAGGGAATCATGTAGTAATAAAATTAATTATATCAAAATATATTTTACATTTGAGATTCTTCAAAGTAGCCACCACTTGCCATGGCGACAGCTTTGGATACCCTTGGCATTCTCTCAACCAGCTTCATGAGGTAGTCACCTGGAATGCATTTCAATTAACAGGTGTGCCTTGTTAAAAGTTAATTTGTGGAATTTCTTTCCTTCTTAATGCGTTGGAGCCATTCAGTTGTGTTGTGACAAGGTAGGGGTGGTATACAGAAGATAGGGCTATTTGGTAAAAGACCAAATCCATATTATGGCAAGAACAGCTTTATTTAACCTTTATTTAACTAGGCAAGTCAGTTAAGAACACATTTTTATTGACAATGACAGCCTAGGAACAGTGGGTTAACTGCCTTATTCAGGGGCAGAATGACAGATTTTTACCTCGTCAGCTCGGGGATTCGATCTAGCAACCTTTCGGTTACTGGCCCAACACTAACCACTAGGCTACCTGCCGCAAAGAGAAACAATAGTTCATCATTACTTTAAGACGTGAAGGTCAGTCAATCCGGACCACTACAGGAAAGGAAGACCCAGAGTTACTTCTGCTGCAGAGGATGAGTTCAATAGAGTTACCAGTCTCGGATATTGCAGCCCAAATAAATGCTTCAGAGTTCAAGTAACAGACGCATCTCAACATCAACTGTTCAGAGGAGACTACGTGAAATCAGGCCTTCATGGTCGAATTGCTGCAAAGAAACCACTACTAAAGGACACCAATAATAAGAAGATACTTGCTTGGGCCAAGAAACACAAGTAATTGACATTAGACCGGTGGAAATATGTCCTCAGGACTGATGAGTCCAAATTTGAGAATCTTGGTTCCAGCCACCTTGTCTTTGTGAGACACAGAGTAGGTGAACGGATGA
Organism: Oncorhynchus mykiss; assembly: GCF_057628025.1. Lineage (NCBI taxonomy): Eukaryota > Metazoa > Chordata > Actinopteri > Salmoniformes > Salmonidae > Oncorhynchus > Oncorhynchus mykiss. The sequence continues at coordinate 18,963,998 of NC_143025.1, forward strand.
TCTCTGCACGTGTGGTTCCCACCGTGAAGCATGGAGGTGGTGGTGTAATGGTGCTTTGCTGGTGACACTGTCTCTGATTTAATTAATAGTTGATGTCTTCACTATTATTCTACGATGTAGAAAACAGTCAAAATAAAGAAAAACCCTTGAATGAGTAGGTGTGTCCAAACTTTTGACTGGTACTGTATGCATGTATTAAAGAACGTATGTGGACAACCCTTGAAATTAGTGAATTAGGTTATTTCAGCCACACCCGTTGCTGACAGGTGTATAAAAATCGAGCACAGCCATGCAATCTCAATAGATAAACATTGGTAGTTAAATGGCCTTACTGAAGAGCTCAGTGACTTTCAACGTGGCACTGTCATAGCATGCCACCTTTCAGTTTGTCAAATTTCTGCCCTGCTAGCTGCCCCGGTCAACTGGAAGTGTTGTTATTGTAAAGTGGAAATGTCTAGGAGCAACAACGGCTCAGCCACGAAGTGGTAGGCCACACAAGCTCACAGAACGGGACCGCCGAGTGCTGAAGAGCTTAGTGCGTAAAAATCATCTGTCCTCGGTTGCAACACTCACTACAGACTTCTTAACTGCCTCTGGAAGCAACGCCAACACAATAATTGTTCGTCCCGGAGCTTCATGAAGTGGTTTTCCATGGCCGAGCAGTCGCTCACAAGCCTAAGATCACCATGCGCAATGCCAAGCATCGACTGGAGTGGCGTAAAGCTCGCCACCATTGCACTCTGGAGCAGTGGAAACGCGCTTCACCATCTGGCAGTCCGACAGACAAATCTGGGTCAGGCGGATGCCAGAAGAACGTTACCTGCCCCAATGCATAGTGCCAACTGTAAAGTTTGGTGGAGGAGGAATAACAGTCTGAGGCCGTTTTTCATGGTTCAGGGCCCTTAGTTCCAGTGAAGGGTATTCTTAACACTACAGCATATGACAACATTTTACGATTCTGTGCTTCCTACTTTGTGGCAACAGTTTGGGTTAGGCCCCAGTGCACAAAGCGAGGTCCATATAATTCACACCTTTGGGAATTGGCCTAATCGCCCAACATCAGTGCCCGACCTCACTAATGCTTGTGGCTGAATGGAAGCAAGTCCCTGCAGAAATGTTCCAGCATCTAGTAGAAAGCCTTCCCAGAAGAGTGGCTGTTATAGCAGTTAAGGGGGGGGGGGGACCAACTCCATATTCATGATTTTGGAATGAAATGTTCGACAAGCAGGTGTCCACATACTTTTCATGTAGTGTAGATGGCACCATATTAAGGGGTAACAATACGCCTGAGGAATGGCCTGTGTTGTGTGTGACATGGAGGTTAGGGGTTAGGGCAGGACCTGATGTACAGGTATTAGAAGTTTAGTTGAGGGGTCTGGCAGTTGGGTTGGAGAGCTAGAACTAGGCTACCACAGAGCTGAGGGTGCAAAGGGAGAGGAAGCAGGGAGGGGAGAGAGCAGGGTGAGGGAGAGAGCAGGGAGAGGAGGGTGAGGGAGAGAGCAGGGAGAGCAGGGTGAGGGAGAGAGCAGGGTGAGGGAGAGAGCAGGGTGAGGGAGAGAGCAGGGTGAGGGAGAGAGCAGGGTGAGGGAGAGAGCAGGGTGAGGGAGAGAGCAGGGTGAGGGAGAGCAGGGTGAGGGAGAGCAGGGTGAGGGAGAGCAGGGTGAGGGAGAGCAGGGTGAGGGAGAGCAGGGTGAGGGAGAGCAGGGTGAGGGAGACAGGATCATCAGCAGTCATTAATCTGGGCTCAGACACAGGCTAAGAGGACTTGCGAGCAGCACGCCTCACAACTGGGTCACTCATAGGGGGAGGCCTCCCAGACCATCGTGTGGCGAAGCGTAAGCGGACGGGTTGAGGGGGGCAGCCAGGGGTTTTACATTAATTTACACTAAAACCACATGGCCATCGCTCAAACTGTGGGAGCGGCTGAGAGACGGGCCTCAAACCCAGGTGGTGTTTAATTTTGCCTATGTGGTGCAGTCACGAACCCTGGCCACAGAGGTTTCACTATGACCGTCTTCGCCGCGGTGTCATATATGCATATACGAGAGCGCAGGAGAGTGAATGTGCCCATGGTTTGGGTTACAGAAAATGTTTGTGTAAAGCCAATATATCATTTTAATGATCCCTGGCAGGGGGCCTTCCACTATTAGTTAAAAAGGCATCAGGCACCCTGAACACACTGGACCATCTTACAGGGCATGGTAAGCAAATACCACACGGCATGCAATCTCAAGCATTAGTTCAACAAAAACAACTCTACAGTGTTATTTACTACTGTTGGTTATTTGGAGGCTTGCTCAGCATCTGTAGCATTTGTCAGTGGAGCACAATGTAGACTAAAGTTATTCATTTGGTACTCTGTCAGTAGTCTGAGCCCACTGTTGTAGAGACTAAATGTTTGTTTGGAAGCTCTCTCACACGCCTGCCAGTTGTTTGTCTGAGTGAGCAGAGGCCCTTTGGCCCTGCCTGTCTGTCTGTCAGAGAGCTTCTGGAGCAGACAGACAGAGTGGTAAGTGTTAGTGTGGGGAGAAGTGAAGGGGAGCAGAATGAACACTCACCGAGGAAGGCAGGCCAGGGGGTTTCCGGATCTTCTTCGGTTGGGTGTCTACAGGGAGACAGAAGGTAAATCAGATAGCACGCTTCATAAAGGTTGACTGTTAGGGCTCTATTTTCAGCTGGTGTTAAGACAGCACAATTGTCAAACGCACGCTCGTTGGAAATTTTGACCTGTTAAAGCCGGCGCTCTGCTATTTTCCAGCCCTTGCGCCAGGATTGGTAATTGAACTGTTTTGCATGAGCTCGCTTGCGCCAAGGTGGGAGGGGTGGCAATATCTGAGGCATGTTCTTAAAAACATGCGCCAAAGTGCCAATTTCAGACAGCACTGGTGGGAATATTTAAGACCAACCAAAACCTGGCCTTAATGGTAACGCTGCTGGTTATGGCATGGATTTTGACAGCGGAAGCACAGCCTGTCCAGGCGTGCCACACAGTGCCCTATGCACATGGTACAAGGAAAACATGTTTTTTGTTCCCGTAAACCTCGTAGAGAAACATCAAAACAATATTTTCTCACTTTGTTTCACTTGACTAAGGCAGGTTTTTTTGTCTGTCCCAATGCATTCGCCAAGTAGTCAAGACTATCGATAAAGGGTTAAGCTCGTGACACCACTTTGAAATAAATGTCAATCACCAAAGCTTTATTAGAAGAACACGTTCTGAAGCAGAAAAACAGTGAGCGGACATCCCCTTTGTATCTATGTACGTTATTTTAGCCAGCGCCTGTTTTTATTTTGGATGTGTGTAAAAAAAACACAAAAAAAACACTCAATGTAGGCTACATGTCCATATGCCCATAACAGAATGAGAGCTGAGATGATGCCGGTGACCATTGTATTTAGAAACTTTCAAGTTATTTTCTTGTAACAATTGCTTGTTTTCTCTTCCATTTGATAACAAAACAAGCACAAAGTAGGAAACCCTTACCCTACTAGAATTAGAATCAGCTGTTTCAAAAGCAATTCACCAGGTGTTTTTCCTGGCCATGCATTAGCCAAGTAGCCTATCCATAAAAGGTTACAAAAACGTTTACTCGTGATGCTTTTGCATTATTCACATAGACCTACCTGCAGTGCATACTCCAATCAGGTTGTATCCATCCTCATTTCCAAAGAGCACCTCTTGTCTAGTTACCAAAGAAGCCCATTTCCAAACGTATTCAAATTATTCAGTCCTATAACGCCATATCAACGGTAGGCCAAGGATGTATCTTGCTTATTGAGAACGGGCCTCACACAATACAATTTTCAGAAGCCTAGTATTCTTTGTTAGAGAAGAAATAAGAGCGATGCATAACGATATGTAGGCCTTTACTCATTGAAGTCAATTACAACAATGTTCTGTCAACACTCCAAACACTGTTTTTTTTTTTTTTTTTTAACTTTTTTTTTTACAGGTATTACCAGTTTATGTAGCCTATGCTATTTAATAAACTGTAGCATCAATCCACAAGGGGCTAGGACGAGAATATTCCTGCCCCCAGCCAAATTGAACGACAACGCAAAGACCATCAATAACCTACAGAATTTGAGACAATGGTATGCAGTATTAAGCCATGAAACACGTTAATTTGCCAGTGAGTGGCCAAGCCCTTGTCACACCTACAATTAATTTATTCATCAAAACCCAGTCCTTTCGCAGCACCGCCAGTTAATGCGCTCATAATTCCTGCTGTCAAAATAGCACAAATATTTCTGGCACACCCCAGACCTATAGCGCTTCCGCCAGCACTAATATTTGCCATTGTGTTAGGTTTATTAAATTAGAGCCGTTAGTGTCTTGTTTGAAAATAAAATATTATTTGACCATATTAACGTTGTTATTGTGTATTGTTAGCATTTTTCACCCAGTTAAAAAGGTTAAAGCTACACATATATTTGGCTGAGACAACTTGTTCTATAATCTGACATAAAAAGGGAAGAGCCTGAAAAACATTTCTACAAAGAAAAGCTTTTCCCGAATCCACCTCTCTTACCTAGCTGGCCATCGGGAGGCCTCCTCCTGGGGTTGTTGGGGTACGATCCGGGGTAGAACTGAGAGGCAGACTTTAGCCCAGAGGGGGACATGGAATCTGGACTGGGCATGGCGATGTCACTGGGTAGGAAGCCAGGCTGGCAGAACAACACAAAGAGCAAGGGGTTAACAAACAACACATGCAGGAATGCATACAAAAACACATGAATGCACAGTTCTGAGAAATCCAGAACGCTCTAATTCAATGTGTTTCGGGTGAAAAGAGAAGTGAGAAAACAGGGTCTTCCTTATACTGAAACCTGACTATGAATTTTGCTCAAATCAAGTTAGAATTGGTGATGTGGGCAACCTAAACTATGATCATAACAGGGTCTAAGCAAAGGGGTCAGCAGTACTCTTACCTGGCCTCCAAACGAAGAGTATGGTACCCTCTCATTTTTACCTGCAAGACAAAAAGTACAATTAGCAGGTTCCTTATGGAATGGAAGTTACACATTGGGTATTCAGAGTACTTTTTCAAAATGACAAAGTAAAAAATTCTTAGTAGCCATTTAAAATACAAAAGTAGTGATAAAAGCGGGCTCCCCCTTTCAGAGTGCTCAGCTGCTAGCCAGACAAACCCCAAGGGAGCGTTTCTGCTTCAGTGCTCCTAACATCCCCAGCACCCACTAAATACACATTACACACACAGTTTCTGGCACTTTGTCGCTCAGATAACAATTTCATGGTCATAACAAAATATGTACACACCAACAGTAACCTCCCCTACTTATTTACAACCTATCCCCATTACAACAGTGAATCCCAACCAGGGGTATTAGGACCCCTGGTGGTACTTGGCCTATCCACAGGGGGTACTTGAAAAGACTTATGAGACCACAGCCCTACTGGTAAAAATGCACGAGAGGGTAACTTCAGGGGTATCCGGGCAGAGCAAAATTCAGTTGGTGGTACAGTAACTGAAAAAGGTTGGGAACCACTTCATTACAACAGTGATAGACACAAAGAGACAAGCCGGCAGACTGAGTGTAGCCTACCTCCGATTCCTGAACTGAGGAAGGGAGATGACAGGCCCTCATGCTCATTGTAGTGGGAGCCATCTCCGTAGCCCTGTGGGAAAACAGGAAGAACACATGATGAGGACTGGAGTCCAAGTCAGCAGAGTTCACTGAAGTCCTTCCATGCCATGGCCAGTGCACTGGTTCATCCCAGTCTGTAAACTGTCATGCAAGCTCAGGAAATGTGCAGAATCCAGGCTCTAGAAATGTCATAATCATCAAGTTGTGGTAATCAGTAATCACAGTTTGCTGCAGCCAATCTTCACCCCCTATACCCCGTTCCTGAAATTTACACCGAAATGAGCCAAGACAGTTACCGTGGCTGTGAAGCTGCAATTACCGTTGGGCTTCCACAGATGTAAAGTTTAGCGCAGAGCCTGCCAACACCTGACACTGATCCAAAACATTAGGTACAAAGTAAAAACTACCAGTCTGAATCTAAAGTTTGCCAACACACTCAGCTGTTATCGTGTATGAGTGAGAGAGTTTGAGAGCCTATGAGGAGTCCCTGGTAATGCTTACCCGTCCTTGGTTGAAGGAGGGGCTGTTCTGTTCTCCAGGGCCCCAGGATCCAGAGCTACTGCGCTCGTCCAGAGCTGGATGAGAGAAACGGTGGGGTTACTCACTGACTGGTATAGATAGACAGCTTTAAAAACACACATTAGGTTGGCTGGAACATGGAAGAGACAACTTCCATTAAACTACTAGATCCGGACAAATTATACTAAGACCGTGGGCATGTTCCTCCTTCCTAGTACTAGTGCAAGTGTTCATTTGGTGTCAGCAGTGGGATCGAGTGGCAGCAGGGCAATACCGTCGACCAACAGTGAAGTTAGAGGTAGGGTCCTATAGCTCAAACCTATCTGTAGGCATGTAGCCATAATACAAGCTAGCACCCATCACTCAGGTGAACTTGTCAGCAGTGCAGGGCCGTGAGCCAATGTATGTCATTCACAACAGTTAACTGGTTTAAAGGCAAAGCCACTGGGACAACAGGTCATCTTTAAGAGAATCTGCCATTGTTGAATTAAAGGGATAGTTAACCCAATTTACAACATGGCATTGGTTTCTTCAACTTGTAAGCAGTTGGGGGGCGGCAGGGTAGCCTAGTGGTTAGAGCGTTGGACTAGTAACCGGAAGGTTGTAAGTTCAAACCCCCGAGCTGACAAGGTACAAATCTGTCGTTCTGCCCCTGAACAGGCAGTTAACCCACTGTTCCCAGGCCGTCATTGAAAATAAGAATTTGTTCTTAACTGACTTGCCTGGTTAAATAAAGGTAAAATAAAAAAAATAAAAAAATAAAGAGACAAGGTATGATGGAAATCCATGCAATATTGGTCCCCTGGCACAGTTTCTACATACAAACGTTTTCACATTTGTGGCACAAATCCCATTCAGGTCAGGGGACCGATATTAGCATTTTTAGCACCTCATTTCCAAATTATCCAAAAGTATTCAAAATTGACTGTGAAGCTCAAAGTCACTTAGAGGTTTTGAACATGATGCATAAAAAATATGTTAATATTGGTCCCATGACTTGAAAGGGATTTGTGCCACAAATGCTAAAATGTTAGCATGTGGAAACAGTGCCAGGGAAACTAAATAAAAGCATGGATTGCTGTCATACCTTATCCATAGACAGTTTTCCACAAGCAGTGTAAACAATCCCAAAGATCTAGGCAGAGACTATTTAAGGTAGGGTAAGGAAATCAATATGTATTTGTACATTTGGGTGAACTATCCCTTTGAGGAACGATTCCATACATATCCATGTGAAAACATCAAAGTGAAAATCACCAGTCTAATAGAGGGGTCATTTCACTGATTGGCTGAGAAAACAAACTATAAACAGAATGTGTCATTGTCCAGCTTCTCATTGAAATTCGTTCCACAGCAGTTTTGCAGATGCCATCATACGCTAAGCCATAAAACAACCAATAACATACATATTCAGTACACAAAACGTATATGAATATGTTAAATTATTTCACAAGTGGTGGCTGTGGCATAGGAAAAACAAGGATTCGAAAGATTGGCGGAGCAGAAATTCCAAATACCCCCTTCTCCCATAGTCTTATCCGTTAATGCTACCAAGCCTCTCTGGAGACACAGGGCTTAATTGCATACTAATTTGCATAATTGTGCATATTAATGTAGTTGCCTTATGAATATTCATATTTCTCCTTTGATTTTTGCCTAATTAAAAAAATGTGTGCTTGAGAGGGAGAGTGTGAGGAGAGGGAGGGAGGGAGAGGGGGTCTGGGTGAGATGAGCGACTGACGAGTAAAAATGACTGATTAGGCTAACAGAGTGGTGCAAGCACCTACACACGCTATGACAGCCATGATCTATGGAGCTGATGCCACTGGCATGGAGAAGCAGGGGAGCAGGACCTCCAAAGATCAGCCTTACTCAGTCACTGTCAGTGGGCAGAAAGGCCACACTCCTAACACAGCTACATATAGTCACAACAGCACACAGGAGTGATGGACAACGAAATATGTAAAACAGGCTTTGCATGGACACCACTTCATCTAAAACAGCCTTGCTGGCAGAGTTAGTTTACTCAACACTGAGACACGATCAAATAAGAGGAACCCCAGGTCTATAAAACAAGCTTTTCCATTATCCAGTGTCTACAATGGCTTTGGTCCAGCAGCCACTCAATAATAGTATTTGGTGCCCACCTAGACCTACACCACTTAAAAAGGCCTCCATTTGAGGCGTGGCGCAGTGGTCTACGGCACTGCATCGCGGCGCTAGCTGTGCCACCAGAGACCCTGGGTTCGCGCCCAGGTCTCGTCGCGCACCAGCGACTCCCATGGCGGGCCGGGCGCAGTGCGCGCTAACCAAGGTAGCCAGGTGCACGGTGTTTCCTCCGACACATTGGTGCGGCTGGCTTCCGGGTTGGATGCGCGATGTGTTAAGAAGCAGTGCGACTTGGTTGGGTTGTGTTTCAGAGGACGCATGGCTTTCGACCTTCGTTTCTCCCGACCCAGTACGGGAGTTGTAGCGACGAGACGAGATAGTAATTACTCATTGGATTGGATACCACAAAACTGGGGAGAAAAAGGGGGTAAAATGTAACAATTACAATTTTTTTTAAAGGCCTTCATTTGACGAGTGGGTAGTGTCTGAGATAGAATCGCCTTACTGAGGACAACTCTGACAACATTGTTCACACTTTGTGGAGTAATTAACTCAAAGGCAATTAAACAAGTTGGGGAGCTGCTGAGATGACAAAGCCAGCCATGTTAAGAAGTGGGAGCCAAACACTGAGCCTACTGCCACAATGGAGGAAGGGAGGACAGGGGTAAAGGACTGAAGGAAAGGAGGAGAGGGGGACAAGGGGGGAGGAGAAACAGACAAGACAAGTGGAGGAGAGAGGGACAAGGGTGAACGACTGGAGGAACAGAGGGAGTAAAAGGCACAGGGAGGAGAGAAGGACAGCGGTGTGAGACGAGAGGACAGACTTCATTGTTCCAAGTTCACTCGTCATTCTTTTGAAAATATTAATTTAATTGTTTGTGTAATGCTGTTATAATATAAGTGTAATTGCATTTTATTCTCACTCTGTACCTGTTGAAACATTGCGCCTCAACTTTATGACCTGATTCAGTAATGAGAATCTAGTGAAGGCCATGAGGGCAATTCTAACACTGCACAGGAGCAACCAGCCACTGAAGAAATAATCATATTTTGAGGCACAAAACCTTCTCACATGGCAAAATCTAATATGCCGCCAAAAGGCAGCCTGGATTGTTTCTTGCGTATGTCTTAACAACAAGATATAGACCTAGTAGAGCAGCCATTTTCTAGTGTCAGCAGTATAGGGCACATCAGAACACCCCATGACAATCATCTGAAAAAATATTTGTGTGGGGGTGCGTGCACGAGCATTTGTCTGTGCGTGTGAATGGGGGTTGTTTGTTGTGGTTGGGGGGGGGGGGGGGCTGTCCTGGGTGGGTGGCTGGCTGGGTGACGGGGGCCAGCAGCTGCAGAGGTGAGTGAGGGGACGCCTGATAGAGCTCCCTTTGCAATTAGTACCCCTCTGAGTACTTTTGTGTTGGTGAATAGCTCTGCTTATGCCTTTCCCGCGCTGGGTCATCTACTAGTAGAGGCACACTGAAGCCATGATGTCACGGGATACAGTTGGCCCAGGCAAACAGGAAGTTGACACAAGTTACCAGGAGAACAATAAAGAACAAAATAGGCTGCTCTTTGTTATGGCCCTGTGATCCTATCATAATGGAGAAGGGGAAAAAAAAAAATAATAATAAAAAAAAAATAAAACAGTGCACACAAGTGACTCCATGCAACTTATGAGACTTGCTAAGCAAATTTTCACTCCTGAACTTATTTAGGCTTGCCATAACAAAGAGGTTGAATACCTCAAGACAATTCAAGTAAAAAAAAAAAAGTATTACATTTGTTAACATTTCTAAAAACATCCCACTTTGACATTAAGGTATGGTGTGTAGGCCCGCCTCTACATATCCTAATAAATCAAATAAAGTTGTCATTTCAGGACAAAGTGGAAGAAGTGGGGAAATATCATGGGGAAAAAGTTAACATGAATCACAAACATTGGCTACTTCAATAAAAGTCCACTGTCAGGAGGAAAAACTGATGTAAAACTGCTAAAGTTTGCAATTCTATCCCTGTATTGAGGCTACTCCCCTTTGATTGTATAGTGCCTTCAGAAAGTATCCCACCCCTTGACTTTCAGATTTTGTTGTGTTAGAGTCTGAATTTAAAAATGCATTACATTTAAAATGTTTTGACACTGGCCTATAATACACAATACCCCATAATGTCAAAGTGAAATAATGGTTTTAGAATTGTTTTTTTACAAATGTCTTGAGTCAATAAGTATTCAACCCCTTAATTATGGCAAGCTTAAATATGTTCAGGAGTAAAAATGTGCTTAAGTCGCATAATAAGTTGCATGGACTCACTCATGTGCAATAGTGTTTATAACATGCATTTTTTTAATGACATCTGTAACCCACAGTTCACTCAGTCAAGCAGTGAATTTCAAACAGATTCAACAACAAATACCAGCAAGGTTATTCAATGCCTCGCAAAGGGCACATATTGGTATATTCATTCAAAAACGCTGACCATGAATATCCCACTGAACATGGTGAAGTTATTAATTACATTTTGAATGGTGTATCAATGCACCCAGTCACCGCAAAGACAGAGGCATCCTTCCTTACTCAGTTGCCGGAGAGGAAGGAAACCGCTCAAGGATTTCACCATGAGGCCAAAGGTGACTTTAAAACATGTTCCAGAGTTTAATGGCTGTGATAGGTTAGTATTATACAGTAACTACAATGTCTAACTGACATCCAGAAAGGGAGCCTGTACCAAATAAAAATATTCCAAAACATGCATCCTGTTTACACCAAGGCACAAAGTGATCCTGTAACAAATGAAATTAATTTTATGTCCTGAATACAAAGAGTTGTATTGTGTTGGATTTGCCCAAAACATATCACTGAGCACCACTCTCCATATTTTCAAGCATAGTGGTGGCTGCATCATGTTATGGGTATGCTTGTAATTGTTAAGGACTGGGGAGTCACTAAGCACAGGAAAAACCTGGATCAGTCTGCTTTCCACCAGATTATGGCAGATTAATTCACCTTTCAGTAGGACAACGTAAAACACAAGGCCAAATCTACACAGGAGTTGCTTACCAAGACAGTGAATGTTCCCGAGTTGCCGAGTTAGTTTGGACTTCGATCTACTTGAAAATCTATGGCAAAAATCTGAAAATGATGTCTAGCAATGATCAACAAACAATTTGACAAAGCTTGAAGAATTTTGAAAAGAATGGGCAAATGTTGCACAATCCAGGCGTGGAAAGCACTTAGACTTACCCAGAAAGACTCACAGCTGTAATCGCTGCCCATGGTGCTTCTACAAAGTATTGACTCAGGGGTGGGAATATATACTGTATCAGCCAAAGTTTGGACAAACCTACTCTCATTCAAGGGTTTTTGTTTATTTTTACTACATTGTAGAATAATAGTGAAGACATCAAAACTATGAAACAACACATAGGGAATAATGTAGTAAACAAACAAGTATTAAACAAATCAAAATATATTTGAGATTCTTCAAAGTAGCCAGCCGTTACCTTGATGACAGCTTTGCACACTCTTGGAATTCTCTCAACCAGCTTCATGAGGTAGTCACCTGGAACGCATTTCAATTAACAGGTGTGCCTTGTTAAAAGTTAAATTGTGGAATTTCTTTCCGTTTTAATGTATTTGAGCCAACCAGTTGTGTTGTGACAAGGTAGGGGTGGTATAAAGATGATAGCCATATTTGGGAAAAGACCAAGTCCATATTATGGCAAGAACAGCTCAAATAAGCAAAGAGAAACAACAGTCCATCATTACTTTAACCTTTAAGACATGAAGGTCAGTCAATGTGGAAAATTAAGAACTTTGAACGTTTTTTATAAATGCAGTCTCAAAAACCATCAAGCGCTATGATGAAACTGGCTCTCATGAGGACCGCCACAGGAAAGGAAGACCCAGAGTTACCTCTACTGCAGAGGATGAGTTCAATAGGAGTTAACAGCCTCAGAAAATGCAGCCCAAATAAATGCTTCGGAGTTCAAGTAACAGACACATCTCAACATCAACTGTTCAGAGGACACTGCGTGAATCAGGCCTTCATGGTCAAATTGCTGCAAAGAAACCACTACTAAAGGACACCAATAAGAAGAGACTTGCTTGAGCCAAGAAACACGAGCAATGGACATTAGACCGGTGGAAATCTGTCCTTTGGTCTAATGAGTCCAAATTTGAGATTCTTGGTTCTAACCGCTGTGTCTTTGAGACACAGAGAAGGTGAACGGATGATCCACGGTCAAGCATGGAGGAGGTTGTGGTGTGATGGAGCTTTACTGGTGACACTGATTTATTTAGAAATCGAGGCACACTTCAAATGCATGGATACCACAGCATTCTGCAGCGATACGCCATCCCATCTGGTTTGCGCTTAGTGGGACTATCATTCGTTTTCAACAGGACAATGACTCAACACACCTCCATGCTGCGTAAGGGCTATTGAGATGGTTTAGGATAAATTGGAGCGCAGAGTGAAGGAAAAGCATTCCAGGTGAAGCTGGTTGAGAGAATGCCAAGAGTTCACAAAGCTGTCATCAAGGCAAAGGGTGGATTCTTTGAAGAATATGAAATATAATTTGATTTGTTTAACACTTTGTTACTAAATGATTCCATATGTGATATTTCATAGCTTATGTCTTCACTATTATTCTACAATGTAGAAAATAGTAAAAAGAAAAACCCTTGAATGGGTATGTGTCCAAACTTTTGACTGGTACTGTATGTAAATGAGATATTTCTGTATTTTATTTTCAATAAATGTGGGGTATTGTGTATAAATGGGTGAGAAATTCAGGCTGTAACAAATATGGAATAAGTCAAGGTGTAGGAATACTTTCTGAAGGCACTTTATATTTGATTTTATAACAAGGGGATTGAGGGATGGAAAAAAAATAAAGAAATCGACAGTAACACATCACAATATTATTGCGATACTTTTGACTCCAATTTGTAATTTTTTGGACTAGGTAGCATTAACTAGCGCTAGTCAGCTGTAACTGCAACAAAACTACTTTTTCATCCTACAACTTGTTTTTCATCTTTTTAAATAGTGAGCCAACATGTTTTCAGCACTTTTATTTCCATGACTGATAAAAACATCAAAGTGCAATACTTTGTAGTTTACACACAAGCCTGAATTGTTGTTTATGGACACCCTGTTTTGCTCCATGGATTGATAGGCTTGTCTCAATCTCATATAGATTCTCTAGAGGTTGGCATCTATGGAGGTTTGTGCGGTGGCACTCAAATGCTATTACGAGATACCTGGAGTTCTCTGAAAGTTAAATGTGACAGCATGAAGTATCACATTCGAATGGTGTCAATGACCAAGGGGCACACTTAGGACGGGGGCAGGAATTAACTCCTCACTGCTAAGTAATTGCCTGCTGTAATAGAAACAAACACTGAGTCCTGCCACTGATCCCCATTCAGAGGGCTCCTACTCTAGCCAGCGCTCCATGCTGGGCCAGTTAAGTGCCCCAGAGCTGGGGGTGAGGGGCATTGTCTCAGGCTCAAGCCATTTCCTGTGAACCAGTGGGGGGAAAAGTCCTGTGCGGAGTTGGGGGAGGAGTGTTTTACACTTCGGGGTGGGGGAGTCGTTTCAAGTCCATAAGCCCTTTTCTGTCTTTGTTCCTCTGTGGCAGAGTTTTCACTCTGGGGGCCGCGCAGTGTGACTCCATTTCACACTGCAGGTTGGCAGGGTGACAGTGGGAAGGAACATGACTTACTAATAACATTCAGCAAAAGCAACTAGCTTACACAGGGGTTTCAGGTGTTTATGGTGGGAAAATACAAGCAAGTTTTTGTATATTGGTGCTAGAAAAAGATGCAATGAAAATAAAATATATAGATCTCATTTCCTAAATTGAGATATTGCCATCAATTAAAAGGGTTACCAAGATAGCTTGTTCATCACCCCATCAAAAAAAGATGAGTCTCATTCAACAACCATAAATGAAGACATTCTGCTGAACTCCAGAAAGCTTTTCTCTTAAGTGTCATCCAACAACACAGCGTTCAAAGGCACCAACAGTGTCCTGAAGCTTCAGCACAGATGAATAATCTTGGTTAGATCAAAGAGGGGAAATGTGAACACATGGAGGGACAGAGCAGGCTCTCACGTTTCCAGAGGAGAACTCGGATCAAAGTAACTAGATCTGGCCAACTTACTACCAGCACTAAAAGGTGATGAAATAGTGTCCGCACACAGAGGATGTAAGAGGTCAATCCAAAAAAATCTATATTTTTATTTTACTAGGCAAGTCAGTTTAGAACTAACTGCCTTGTTCAGGGGCAGAATTACAGATTTTTACCATGTCAGCTCGGGGATTTGATTTTGCAACATTTCGGTTACTAGTTCAACGCTCTAACCAATAGGCTACCTGCCGCCCCATATACAGCATCTTTAATTATATAACCAAGTGAATGGGTGAAGGCATAGTGCAATAGAACCAAAGCACTAACCACTGCCCTAGTACTTCCAACCAAAATATTTTGTCATTACATAACCATTCTCCATTACTTAATGACCTTATAAAAAAAAACTAAAGCTTCATACAATACAGTTTAAGTATGGCCCTGCAGGATATTCAAGGCTCAGGATGACAGGATCTTGCATTCTGAATAGAATCTTACCTGATCCACCAAACTGACTGCTAGCGAGTGTCGTCGGTCTGTTCTTCCCATTAGCCACAGGTGGTGCAAACATCTAGAAGAGGTGGGAAATAAATTCATAAATACACCTTCATTGAACATACAGTAAAACTAGATAATCTGTGATATGAAATCTGGGCTGGACACGGATAAGAGTGAAGTATCCTAATCCCTGGTTACAGGGGCTTGTTTAACATGCCATCTCATGAGCCACTGTATGTTTCTGCCTCTTTGGCATCTGGGCCAGCGACAGCCATACTGCAGCATTTTCAGCCAATCCTGGCATAGCACGGCACGGCACACACACACACACACACACACACCTTTGTCTCTAGTGGGTTTAGATTCCTTCCCTAGCTACTACTTATAGAACCATGGACGCGTTTATGATTTGAGTGGTGGCTACACAAATGATGTGCATAGCAAACCAAGGTCTTGATTGAGGGCATGATAGTTGATGCTCCACACACTAGTGGCCCATTAACTGACAGAGGAAACAGAACCAATGGAATTTCCCAATGTTACACATCATAAGGCTAAAATAATGGAGAGGAAATCAAATACATGGGCAGATAACATTAGTAAGCTGTGGTTGGTGGAGGGATATCAATTAATGTGGGACATCAAGTCTGATGACAAGCGTTTACCTTAATTAGAATTCCTGGTCTTGAATCCATGGATGTATAAGGTAATTTTCCATAACAATGGATTTACTAAGGATATTACATTTATTCAGAGAGAAACACTGACATGAATGTCAACTCAAAAGCCCAAGACAGAAATCATATGGTAAAAATGAATGGGGGGAAAAAAAAAAAACAGGCCGATGCCAGCAAGTGGATAAAAATCCTAACCAAAATCCCATTCATCTGACCATTTATAAAGACCTGCTATTCAAGAGACACAAATGACAGGGCTACCCCATTTCACACAGCATGTATCGAGTTGAATATGATGTAAGGTTTTTCAGCTGTGTATACTTTGAGAGTGCCAGAACCACTCAAGAGTATGGAGCATCCCTTTAAAAGTCCTGGAACTTATCAGCAATCAAACTATTGCAAGGTTGTGCACAAAATAAGATAAACCAAACTCGGAGCAAAATATAAACATAACTGCAAACATAGGAATCAAATGCATCTAGTCTAAATAAATCTTCAGCATTCAGGTCAGCCCAAACCATAAATCAACCTTACTGCAGATTATGTTCTCTCATGTTCAAAGACTGATTTAAAACCCAATGAATAAACACCTTGGACTTGTGTTGTATTCAGGTGACCTTACTTTGACGTGGGATGGGGTAAAACAGATTATTTTCCCCCCAAACAACGTCTGGGGGGAAATTAAGCTACTTCTGCCATGCAGGAGTTAAAGGATAAAAAAAAGCATGAGGTGAGCGATGTAACGGGCCCGTCCCTCCCCATTTATCTCTCTCGTCCACCCTACCGTCCACCCGGCCCAGCAGCCCTTATGACCTGGCCCCAGACCCCTAGACCACTCTCTCTTACCGCACTGAAATCCAGGAGGTCGTTGAGTTCCTTGTCTTGTGTTCCCACTGCAGCCATTCTCTGCTGCGGCTGCTCGTTCATGCCCCTCAGTCTCTAACAACCCTACGAGAGAGATTCGCAAATAGGATAGACTGACTTTTAATGGAACCAGACTAGAGAGTACAAACACATTGAATGTGACTGAGAAAAAAAATATCACACTAGATATTACTGGCTGATATTACTAAAGAATTCATGAGTTCTATCACTTGTGAAAATGAGTGAACATACTAACATACTGCTTTTTCGGCCTTGTCATTGACCCTTACCTACCACTATCTATGGACACAGATGAGTATAGAATTGGCGGAAGTTGAGTACAGAGACTAATAGTTAAAGATCCTTCCCCTCTTACTAAATGATTTCCCAGAAGCCCTACAACCTTAACACTGCCGCCTGATCGCCTCTGACTTTTTCATGGTAATAATTGTCGTCAGACGTGGGTGAGGTGTCAAGGCTATTTTGGCATATGGGACACAGTTGTTCAAACAATAGACCGGAAAAATGGGAAACACTATTTTGTTGTAACAGAGTTAAAAGTTAGGCCAGTGCATTCATTAATTGGTAATAATAACATATGAACAACTACAACCTAAAGAACAACCAGAGAATGTCAACTCCTTTGGGCATGACCAAATAAGCTACTAATAGTGAGGCTCACTACACAGGCTGCAAAGAAGAGAATCTGACTTTCTATGTGAAACATATAGGCCTGTTTAGTTTTTGTATCCCTTATCCAACCTTTAGCAAGAGTAATCAGACTTCTGAGACCATGTCTTCCTTTCTGATGCTTCCACAACAAATCACACGCACGTCAATCATCCAATTCTATATGAAAGTAAAGTATATTAGGTTTACAATTAGACATAATTGGGACCATTGTTTGCACTGGGTAATAGGGGTGAAAGGCAGAGCTAATGGATGTATGCAAACATGTCATTACCAAATTACCATATGTCAGCGCAGAGGAACCTTGTCAAATGAAAAAATATATTAAAAAAATAAGCATGAATACTGGATTTACCCTGTGTTTTGCATTCCAACATGCGCCTGAGGCCTCATGGGTAGAGCTTGGATGCTCAGCAGCAGTACATGCCACACAAAAACACTGCCAGTGCAACTGGAAAGAAGCACTAGGGCACCAACAGGTGGTGTACTTTTACCACATTCTTTGTAATCCATTACTAGTGCAATTTGCTGTAATCAACCATTTAGGGGCTTAAACCAGAAAATAAATGCAACTTCTCAGAAGTAAAAGGTAAAAGACCAGATTTGTAACAATACATCCATTTCAAAATGAAAGCTATTCTTACTTTCTTCTTATTTGTCACACATAGGGCCTAGTTCCTTAGAGCCAAGACCACACTGTGGGATCAAGGACTTTATGTGTTTGGAGTTTCAGCAAATGATGCTTCAGCATATTGAAACTTGAATATATTCTTTGAAGGCTGAGAATACCTGTGTAAAAAAGATTCAAAAGGAGATCAAATTTGACCATACAAATGGCTATATACCATGCAAAGGATCCACCAGGAATAGGCCTTTGTATTGAAAGTGAAGGCAGGTTAGGTCTACATAACCTAACCTTGAATAAAACAAATGTAATGCCCTAATATAACACTAGGCCCAAGTGTAAATAAGCCTAATGTTGTTTTGCCAGACTTTCGGATAATGTGGTAGGCCAAGGATACACAAACCTTGCCAAACATAAACCATAAAAACATTTACTGTTCCAAAATGTTGTGGGTATGTCATGATAGTTAAAAGGACTTTGTGGATACACACATTTTGTAATGCAGAATTGCATATTTTGCTACTGACCGTACAAACAATATTCGGTTGCAACAGATTACGTCTATGGTTGCCTTGTACACATGCGAGACAGACAATGAAATAAGTCCTCCAAGTGCAAAACTAGGCCTATAGAATGTATTTCTAAAGGGAACACATTTTTCTAAAAATGAATATATACACACGTTCGATAAAACGGACCTAATAGTCCTCAAATATTTGAGATCTAACAGCAAAATAAAATCCATTGGGATAACGTACTTCGCAAAATATTCGCGCAATTTGAAGCCAAATCACCAACTAGTAAGTAGAATGTGAGCTTTGGATAGTTGTGTTATTATCATAACAAATTGCTTATGTTTGAGTTTAAATAAATTAAATTCAACTGTTGCTTCTTAGAAACAGAATATAATGTCAATGTAGCCAACCAGAATGTAGCAGCGACAGAAATCGAAGCAAGCAGTGTGGACATCATGATCAAATGTATAAAAACAAATCAGCTCAGTCCAACGATAGTTCGTTACAATACATTTCACCCCACATTGTTCCGCGTAGTTTCCAAGACTGAAACAACGTAAATATTTATTCCAGATTATAAACTCTTCTAAACAGTCAGCTATCCGTTTCCAATGATAACAGGCCACATCTAGGTCCTATATAGCTATACTGAAAAGGGATGCTTTTCAGCCGGAGGATATTCAGGTTCAAAATGCTCTATGTAGTGGAATATCCAGCTACACAAAGTTTAAAATAATGAATTACCTTTATGAAAAGGGCTTCTGAAAGATACTGAAAAAAAGTGGCCTCTGAATAACTGCGAAAGACCTTGAAATAATGCAATAAAAATGTTGCTTATTTTTAAATATTACAAAATACAACTCAAGGTTAGTTTGCATTTGAGTTCGTTCAGAGAGATGGTGGGGGCATAAGGAATTTCCTGCCAAATGTGCAATAAAATAAATTAAAGTCTAGCCTGTGAACAGCCGCTTAACCACTTTCATTAAATTAAGGGTTGGTGGTTTTGTGTATTATTGGTTATAGAAAGGTTTGTTACTTGCTTTACATTTGTTATGAACCTTTAAAATGGTAGGGTGAACAAATGAAAGCACAAGTTTATAATGCCCCTCAACATTATTTAGGCTACAGTCAATTCGTTTTTCGTCATAACCACATAACAGGCTTCTTTATTGGAAAATTGAGGCTGGCAAACATCAAAATGTGTCATATTCAGAATAACCTAACAATATATTTATGGTGAACAAAGGACTAATTTCCCTCACTACACGGTTGGTGCGGAGACCATCACACACTTGATGGCTGAACTCGCCACCTTACTAGAAACCAGACAAAAACTTACACCCCCCTGCTCCAACCACACATTCCCAAAACTTTTGATAATTGTAGAGTCATACGTCCTACAATTGGCCTACATTAGGTACAATGAATTCGTGCATTTTAACGACTATATGCGAGTGTGAAACAGAAACATTTTTACCTTTAATCTTCAAATGTCTGGCATCCAACAGTAAAAAGAAAGGCTGAGTATCGTAGGGGGAAAAAACATAAAACTTCAAGAGAATTTCAACCTCAGCGCGTGAAACACATTGGATCGCTGTAGATGTCTTCCTTATTCCTCTTGAACCTTGCTCTGTTACACTACTCACATCATTAGTACAATGTAACCAGTCCGAATCCAAACAATATCTAGTTATTAATCTCACGTCTTCCTTTTTGTTGTTACAATTAAGATGATTTCATTCTTCTAGTAGACATCTTAACCACCTCCGTCCACATTGTCAAAAGCAACAACGTATCCCTACGCATGAAATGAGGGCCCCAACGCCAGCGGTGTCCGATTTCAAACGCCTATAGAAAGACAACCTATTTTCTCATAGGACAATAAAAATATATTAGATATAACGATCTACATTGATGTAACAACCGCATATGTTAGTTCGTTGGTCAACAGTTTATGGTGTTCTCTTCAAAATAAAAGAGATCTAATGGACTACGCCTTTCAGCGGAAGGTTATTGTAGGAAAGTTCACTGTGATTACACAGCAGTTTCCCGAGATGGATTGATAAATCCGTAAGAGCATAGCCAATAGAAAAGCAGGTATGAGTGACAAGCAGACACAGAGGCCAATAGCCGACCGGAAATACATTTTGGAACCTCCCTCTTCTTGACGCTTGCTTTTGCTGTGTGATAATGAAGGCTGTGAGGGGGGCTACAGTGTAAACTCTGACATCATTTTAATGCTGTGGTTATCGTTTTTTTCTCGCTCTACATTTTGGAAGCGTAGCCCTAGCCTACTCTAAGCGGATGGGTGAAATGGTCAAATAAATAACATTCATTGCCTATGTCAACCACACACTATACTAGTTGTATTGGTTTATAGGCTATGTGCACCGTAGTATCAACAGAGTGGACATCACCAAATTGTTATGTCAGACCTTATGATCTAGCCTTTAATCAAATTAAATTGTATTGGTCACACACATATTTACCAGTTCAAATCCCCGAGCTGACAAGGTACAAATCTGTCATTCTGCCCCTGAACAGGCAGTTAACCCACTGTTCCTAGGCCGTCATTGAAAATAAGAATTTGTTCTTAACTGACTTGCCTAGTTAAATAAAGCTAAAATAAATAAAAAGCTATTATTGTGGGTGTATTGCAATGCTTTCTCAGAGTAATAGGAATAGTTTCTATATTATTATAATTTTTGTCTTTCTTTTTTAAGGTCAGATAGACACCACATGTCTAACAGTATTACAACGTTAGACTTTAATCATTTTTCTTTTGACAATTTTCTTACCTAATCAATTGTTTCCCTCTCAATTCTCACCTTAAAACTGCTCACACCATTGATAAGCCTATCTATCCCGTTTTTACTAAATGTTTGCCAATCAATGAATAATATTTTTTTAAAGATAATAGATAACTATGTTATTGTTGGGCCTGAGTTTTTCTTGACCTGGTGATATGAACAGGGAAAACTCTCTAGACACTAAATAATGTTGATTGATTACGTGCTATTTTCACTGTGGACACAATATTTATTGACAAAAGCTGAACCTTAACCATAAAACTAAACTTCCTTGGTCTTCTCCACTGAGAGAGGAGGGAAAGAAAAGAGTATGGGATCACAGAGTACAGGATTTTAACAGAGCATGAATGTGGGGGGAGGGGAGGAGGTCTGGCTGCAGAGAGAGCGCGAGAGAGACAGAGAGAGAGAGAGAGAGAGAGCATGTGTTGAGAGACGAAGAGGCATATATTGAAGTCTACGTTTTGGTGATTAAGAAGTTAAGACATTTTTTTAAAAGATATGACTTAATAGCTAGGTAGTTAGATTGAATCTTTATATAAATTACTACAAAAGATACACAGCTTTGGAATGTCAATGACTTTAAATCAAATTCACTTCCCCTAATAAAACAAAACAAAATGTTATGACACTGAAGGGCAATATATATGTAAACTCTAAGCGCATCACACACTATTGGAAATGTATGTTTTAATCAGCTTATATGTTTCTTATAGCATGTCTTATGTGTTGAGACCAGCTGACCAACTCCAGCTGGTCTTATGTTATTCTAATGGCTGCTTTATAACTAATGTCAGAGGCTCCGCCTTAAACCTTGTCATACAGGGTTCTCCAACCCTGCTCCTGGAAAGCTACCATTCTGTAGGTTTTTGCTCCAACCCTAATCTAGCACACCTGATTCTAATATTTAGCCTGTTGATAAGCTGAGTCAGCTCAGTTACAACTGGGGTTGGAGCGAAACAGTAGGGTAGCTCTCCAGGAACAGGGTTGGAGAGCATTGCGTGTAGAAACTACAAACCCTTTAGATCAACCATGAAGCAAGGATGCGATAAGGAATGCAATGACCAACATCAAGTTCAGACTGGCTAATGGGTAGATAAACATGTGATGATGATGTTTAGGATGAGGATGATGACAACCATTTGTGTTTGTGGTCCAAGTTGTGGCCAAAGTTTACAGTTGGAAAGCAAAGATTTTGTATGGAAATTATTAAAAGCATCAACTAAATATCTAACTGTCCATTCACTTAGGATAGCCAGGAGAGAGAGAGGGATTGGCTGCCAATAGAATATATAGGTAAATAATCACGGTGTCCCCTGGGTAGGAGAGTCTCGGCAGCACAGTGCATTAATTAGTCCCAGGGACCATCTGTGGAATGTAATGGGGTTATTGCCTACAAATGCACATATGGGCCATAAATACCTTTACTAACACACTGAACACATTGATGGAAGGCAGGGAGAAAAAACACAGAAAATGATCCCTGCTGTCAAAAAAGGACATCTGATTCACTTATCTGACAGCCACTTGAAAAATCTGGAATTAAGGTATCTATTCATCAAAAATAAAAATTTGAACAGATGGAAACATCTGTTTGAAAAGGAATTGGCAGAAGAAAAAATATATTTTTCCACTATTGGGCCCTGGGTAAGAATAGTGCTGTTGTCAGTGTTAGCAATGAGGCTTGTAAGCTCTCCAAGTAGTTTGTATTAACAGCTGGGCCTGACATGGAGAGCATGTACAAGGGCAGCCAGAGTGAAGAGAGGGGGGGAATAAAAAAAATGTCTGAAAACCTTTAACTAAAGGATCAAAGACATGAATTCATAGAAAATTGGAGTGGATAGTGAACTCCAAGAAATAAAGGTGGAGTGGAAGGGACATTGTATAGAACTTGAAACATAAAATGGAGTATTGATTTGAGTTAAGTGTACCTGTAAATGTTGTATCAATAATGTGTGTGCCAGGGAAATAGACAAGTATGATTTAAAATCACATCATTTAACCATCCGTCATATTGCAATGGTTGTTTATGATTAACAGGTCGCAGAATGGTAGCCTGGCAGCCCCAGATCATGATAATCATATATCATTGTCACTGGAAGAACAAATGGATACCAAAATACTGTATATTTAATATACAATCTTCAAATGCATTAATAGTACAATAGACAAGACAGAATGTATTTGGAGCGAGAAAGTGACATATTTGCCCTCATTACTTCCTCCAAGCCATTCCCTGCCTCCTCTCTGTAATTAACCCCAGATGCACGTATAAAAATTAGCATATATTTTGCACATTGGTGCTAATCGGTCATATATTTGGGCACATGTATAAAATATTCAAATGTATACAAATCTTTGAATATAGACCAATTCATGTAAGTAATAATTGTGTACTAAGTGTACAAATAATGCAATATTAGATGTATTTATCAAATTAATTATGTAAAGAACAGAAACAAATAAACAAAGGGGGATTCACCACTCCTGGGAGAACAAGGAAAAAAGCCTTGTGGGCCAATGTTCTCTTTGTTCCATTTTACACTGAACAAATGGCAGCATGTACCTTTCCTCTTTATGTTTTGTGGTTTGCTGCTACCTGTCTCAACAGTCTCTTACATATTTTTTCAAATCCAGCCCTCCTCCCCAGCATCCTCTCTGTTCAGTCTATAGAAAGCCACTCATGCAAACCACATCACCAGGTTATATCACACAGCAGTGAGACAAGCTGCTCACTACACTGAGCCCCTAACAGTCAATGACTGAGTAATGGTAGAGGCTTTGGATTGGTTGTGGGGGAAGGGCAGAGGTGCATAGGGTTCTGATCACACAAGAAACTAGGCCAAGACCGACAACACTTCAAACGCTAGCCACTCCCATCACTGCAACTTGTTACAGGATCAAGACAATCCCTTGAGAGAATGTCATTAACCAGACATAAAAAAGCATTTGGTCCACAACATGTGTGTTTAGAGAATAAACCTTGTGTATTTGGGCAAATATTCATATTTCCGTACCCCTTGAAAGCATTGCTCCAATGAAAGGGGCTGAAGGTAGCAGGGGATAGATTGATAGCGTTGGATGGATGCCTGTATTTTGAGTCTATCTCTGCAGAAAGAAAGGGGGAGGGGAGGAGGACCTATCTGTTGTGCTCTCTGTACTAATGGTAAACTGACCCCCACAGAGCAGAAACTATCCAAGCTCAGATGCCCACCTGTGTAATATCAGCAAGGTGCACAGAGAAGAGTGTTTAACAAGCTACAAGGCCAGCTAGCTATGAGGAAAGACAAGTTTAAGACTGTATGTGATGTGAAGACACCTCAAATTCAAATAATTCGTAGATAACCTCATGGTACACAAAGTACCCCCATGGTACACAAAGAATAAGTTAAATGTGAACACAAATGTGTTCTGTATTATACTTCCAATACAGTATATTGCATTTGACTGAAACTATAATTCCCACAGAGCTTTTTGGATTGACTTTAAAATGAATCTCATAACCATCCCAAAGCTAAAATGAACATAATGCTGTATGTCACAGACAAAAACAAATCAACTGTCTATTAACAAAGCCCAACAAACCCTATTGTCCCATTTTAACATGAGGTGGATTCCTGACCACTACCTTTCTCTTGTGATTTTTGACACCCCTCCTGCCATCTTGAAATCCCATTATTGCGCAGTAATTCCATGGGTAGCCCCTGTTCTGCAACCCACACTTCAGGTACGGTGAACAGAACACTGTCAGGCAGGCACATTAGAACCCCCACCACGGAACAGACTTGCGGTCCCATGAGTGAGAAGGAGAGCAAAAATGTGGTAGTGCAACAAAAGACGGAGAAAGAGAGACAGAGACAGAGACAGAGACAGACAGAGACAGAGACAGAGACAGAGACAGAGACAGACAGACAGAGACAGAGACAGAGACAGAGACAGAGACAGAGAGAGAGAGAGAGGTCCCTGGCAATATCAACACTTCCCAATCTTTGGTCGCTTGACATTTTGTAAATATAATGTAATAGTCACATACTGAGTAGGAAGTGTGGGAGGGCAAATTCATATGATTACAATCAGATCAAGGTTTGAATTGACTCTAAATCAATTGGAGCAGGCATGTCAGGCAGATCCAGGACAGGAGGAGGAAAAGAAGTAGAGAAAGGGAGATAGATGGGAGCGAGTGGGGGAGGGAGACAGAGATTGTTGGTG
Source organism: Oncorhynchus mykiss (assembly GCF_057628025.1). Lineage (NCBI taxonomy): Eukaryota > Metazoa > Chordata > Actinopteri > Salmoniformes > Salmonidae > Oncorhynchus > Oncorhynchus mykiss. The sequence continues at coordinate 18,989,258 of NC_143025.1, forward strand.
TCTTGGGAGCACTGGAACAACAATAACAGCAGTGTGTGTGTGTCTGTGTGAGTGAGTGCCTGCGTGTGTGTGTGTGTTCGTGTGTGCATGTGTCTGAGCAAGAGCATAGAAGAGGGGGGTGTTATTGCTTGCAAACGTGATGAAATGACATCTCCTCTACTCCACAACACAGCTGCTGCAGCAGTAGAACACATTCTGCCAAGATACCTGACCTTTTTCTGTTTTTTCCCTGACACACATCAGGCCATAAGTGTGTTTATCCGTGTGTTCTAATCTGCTTCAGTATGTCTAACGTTCTCCCGTTACATTGATACTCTATTGTTTACCACAACCCTTTCTGTTCAAAACATAATCTCTCTTTAGGTAAAAATTACATCAGCAAAATATAACAATAATGCCTAGACTATATTTCTTTATTTCGAAAAGAATCAAGTACATATTGCTATTCTCCCAAAATGTTTGTGACCTATATATCTACCATTTTGTTATTGGCTGAAATGACTAGGGTATTTTTAAGCGTATGACCCCAGATAATAACTTTGATTTCTAAAGTTAGAAATGTAAGAAATTCAGGTATTGGACCCTCTTTCATTATATCTTTATATTCTTCCATCCTTTTTTTGCATCCCCTCCCCCTTTCTTTGCAGATTAGAATTAATTAGCAATCAAAGAGCCTCCAGAGAGCTCAGGCTCTTAATTACCTCCTCATTTGCATTTTTGCATATTAATGACTGCAGAGTTTTGGTGGGTTTTTTGCCGCAGTGGTTTAAATGCACCTCCGTCCTCTCCTCTAGGGAGGGGAATGGCCAGCGGCAAGGCTCCAAGCCTCCCCGTCCCCAAAATACTTCCTGGTGGGAGTTGGGCAGAGTGGGGGTAGATGCAGAGGGTGGCAGGGTTCAGGGGTCAAGGGTCACTGTCCCTGATCAACATAAGAAAGAACACATGTCTTCTGTGTGTGTTCATTGTGAAAACAGCAGGGTGCCCAACTACCTCAGGTCATAACGAAGACGACACACACACAAAGTGGTCACCAGAGACGGTAGACAACAGCTCCCAGGCATCTCTTACCCCCCCAGTGTTACTGTGCATCTTATCCAATATGTTTAGACTACAATACATGGGCCTAAACCTGGAAAATAACACCACATCCTACTGTGTCGGAGATACCGAACACATTTATTCATTGTGTCAAGCCTAAAGACATTCTGCACTTCACTGTAGTCATGTATAATGTAGGTGTTCTCCATTCATGATGTTTTGTTGTTTGAAAATAGATTGTTAGCTTCAAGTATTCACCAAAAATACTAGATTCATTATACTCAAACATGCACAAATAGACGTTATCTCAGTGAAGATGAAGAATAAGTGGAAATTTGGACACTTTCCCGACAGTATGCCTTCTCATCACAGGCTGAGTTAGGAAACATTTATAACCACATGGATAACACACGAGAGAGCACCCACACACACCATTTGTGGGAATATGCAACTCACAAAGTGGACTCTTAGTCTTCTTAACTGTCATTAGTAGAGCATTAGATGTGTGTGTGTTTGTGGGGTGGTGGGAGGGGGCAGGCTGAGCAGGGCCTGAAGTGAGGGGAGTGGAGGGAGCCGTCACGTGACTCCGTTCACCCCACAGGACACCCTGAGGGAATCAGACGTGCGCACACACACACACACACACACACACACAACTGTGTAAGTGGACAGGGAAGAGTACAAGATCTTAGCAAAAATTGAGGAATTAAAGTTAAGAGTCAAAGTGCACACATTTCAGAATACGTAAGAAAGCATCAAGAAGCATAATGGTGGTGTGTTTATGCATTTGCTTAAGTGGGTAAAAAATATAGTACTGTACTTGAATGTTCAGCATGGTCTGCTTAGCGTCTATAGCTAACCATGTGTACTGGACCAATAACAATGTATTTGATTTGATGGCTGGGCCGGCTTCCTCTGTGGTGGATTCAGCAGAATGAATAGCAGCATGTTTGTGTGTGCAGTAGCAAGTTACCACTGGGATGTAGCTTCAGTATTCAGGTCATTCTAGAAAGGATACTGCCATCTTGAGGCAGAACTGATGTCCTGAGTACTGCATGTGGAAAATATATAGTTGAGGTGGGAGCTCTTAATACCAGAATATCCTATTTATTTTTCAATTGTTAAATATTGTTTTTTTTCTTCTTTTGACTAAGTACAACACAAAATCATACAACCACTTTTTTCACCTAATTTAACCTATACGGGATCAGTGTCCAGTTGAGCTAACATAGGCTAATGTGACTAGCATGAGGTTGTAAGTAAGAAGGACATTTCCCAGGACATATACATATCTGATATGGGCAGAAAGTTCAAATTCTTGTTAATCTAACTGCACTGTCCAATTTACAGTAGCTATTACAGTCAAATAATACCATGCTATTGTTTGAGGAGAGTGCACAGTTATGAACTTGAACATGTAGTCATAAACCAATTAGGCACATTTGGGTAGTCTTGATACAACATTTTGAACAGAAATGCAATGGTTCATTGAATCAGTCTAAAAAGTTGCACATACACTACTGCCACCTAGTGGCCAGAATCTAAATGGCGCCTAACCTGGAATAGTATATTATGGCCTTTCTCTTGCATTATCTTTTACCAGATCGAATGTGTTATATTCTCCTAAATTCATTTCACATTTCCACAAATTTCAAAGTGTTTCCTTTCAAATGGTATCAAGAATATGCATATCTGTGCTTCAGGTTCTGAGCAACAGGCAGTTCGATTTGGGTATGAGATTTAGGCGAAAATTGGAGAGAAAAAAAGAGTCCAATCCTTAATTAATCAATGTTTTGTCTAGAAATACATGTTTTACATTGCAATACATTTTCATATAAAATGATTACCTTTTACAATGCAATGCTCATTTTACTTTTGATGATTCTCTTCTCATTTGTTAAAATAAATGTTACTATTACTTAACCACTTGGTGACCCTATTTTAAACCGGTTTGTCTACTAAAGATTTTGAGAAGTACATAATGAAAATGTAGGTCTGTAAAGTAGAAACATATAAAGTGTGATATATACAGTGCATTGCGAAAGTATTCGGCCCCCTTGAACTTTGCGACCTTTTGCCACATTTCAGGCTTCAAACATAAAGATATAAAACTCTATTTTTTTGTGAAGAATCAACAACAAGTGGGACACAATCATGAAGTGGAACTACATTTATTTGATATTTCAAACTTTTTTAACAAATCGAAAAATGAAAAATTGGGCGTGCAAAATTATTCAGCCCCCTTAAGTTAATACTTTGTAACGCCACCTTTTGCTGCGATTACAGCTGTAAGTCGCTTGGGGTATGTCTCTATCAGTTTTGCACATCGAGAGACTGAAATTTTTTCCCATTCCTCCTTGCAAAACAGCTCGAGCTCAGTGAGGTTGGATGGAGAGCATTTGTGAACAGCAGTTTTCAGTTCTTTCCACAGATTCTCGATTGGATTCAGGTCTGGACTTTGACTTGGCCATTCTAACACCCGGATATGTTTATTTTTGAACGATTCCATTTTAGATTTTGCTTTATGTTTTGGATCATTGTCTTGTTGGAAGACAAATCTCCGTCCCAGTCTCAGGTCTTTTGCAGACTCCATCAGGTTTTCTTCCAGAATGGTCCTGTATTTGGCTCCATCCATCTTCCCATCAATTCTAACCATCTTCCCTGTCCCTGCTGAAGAAAAGCAGGCCCAAACCATGATGCTGCCACCACCATGTTTGACAGTGGGGATGGTGTGTTCAGGGTGATGAGCTGTGCTGCTTTTACGCCAAACATAACGTCTTGCATTGTTGCCAAAAAGTTCAATTTTGGTTTCATCTGACTAGAGCACCTTCTTCCACATGTTTGGTGTGTCTCCCAGGTGGCTTGTGACAAACTTTAAACAACACTTTTTATGGATATCTTTAGGAAATGGCTTTCTTCTTGCCACTCTTCCATAAAGGCCAGATTTGTGCAATATACGACTGATTGTTGTCCCATGGACAGAGTCTCCCACCTCAGCTGTAGATCTCTGCAGTTCATCCAGAGTGATCATGGGCCTCTTGGCTGCATCTCTGATCAGTCTTCTCCTTGTATGAGCTGAAAGTTTAGAGGGATGGCCAGGTCTTGGTAGATTTGCAGTGGTCTGATACTCCTTCCATTTCAATATTATCGCTTGCACAGTGCTCCTTGGGATGTTTAAAGCTTGGGAAATCTTTTTGTATCCAAATCCGGCTTTAAACTTCTTCACAACAGTATCTCGGACCTGCCTGGTGTGTTCCTTGTTCTTCATGATGCTCTCTGCGCTTTTAACGGACCTCTGAGACTATCACAGTGCAGGTGCATTTATACGGAGACTTGATTACACACAGGTGGATTGTATTTATCATCATTAGTCATTTAGGTCAACATTGGATCATTCAGAGATCCTCACTGAACTTCTGGAGAGAGTTTGCTGCACTGAAAGTAAAGGGGCTGAATTTTGCACGCCCAATTTTTCAGTTTTTGATTTGTTAAAAAAGTTTGAAATATCCAATAAATGTCGTTCCACTTCATGATTGTGTCCCACCTGTTGTTGATTCTTCACAAAAAAATACAGTTTTATATCTTTATGTTTGAAGCCTGAAATGTGGCAAAAGGTCGCAAAGTTCAAGGGGGCCGAATACTTTCGCAATGCACTGTATACTGTAATGTTCTATTATGAGGATTATTATAATTTTACTTCACAGTAAATTAAAATAAATCTGATATTGACAAGGTCAGAGATGTACTGTATGTAACAATGCATCCCCAATACAGTAAACATGTATCCAAAATGAAGCTCCTGGGGTGTGATTCACACTGCTTTACTATAAAATTGCATTGGCCAAAACAGTCCTGTAATGCCATAACATATGCCATTTACATAGCAGACACTTTTAGTGTGAATCTCACCCCAGCAACTTCCTTTTGGATACATGTTTACTGTATAAGGGATGCATTGTTACATGAAGTGCATATCTGATCTTGTCAATATCAGACTTTTTAAAACTTACTGTGAATTAAACTAATAATAGTTATCACTATAATAAGCACATTACTATATATAGCATCATTTTGGTACCAAAAAATGGTTTAACAAATCAAAACATATTTTAGATTCTTCAAAGTAGCCACCCTTTGCCTTGATGACAGCTTTGCACACTCTTGGCATTCACTCAACCAGCTTCACCTGGAATGCTTTTCAACAGTCTTGGAGTTCCCACATATGCTGAGCACTTGGCTGCTTTCCTTCATTCTGCGGTCCAACTCATCCCAAACTATCTCAATTGGGTTGAGGTCAGGTGATTGTGGAGACCAGGTCAGCTGATGCAGCACTCAATCACTCTCCTTCTTGGTCATATAGCCCTTACACAGCCTGGAGGTGTGTTGGGTCATTGTCCTGTTGAAAAACAAATGATAGTCCCACTAAGCACAAACCAGATGGGGTGGTGTATCGCTGTAGAATGCTGAGGTAGCTATGCTGGTTAAGCTGGTCAAGCCATGCTAGTTAATCTGTCTTTAGGCACTGTATATACAGTGACTTCAGAAAGTATTCAGACCCCTTGACTTTTTCCACATTTTGTTAGGTTACAGCCTCATTCTAAAATTGATTAAATTGTTTCCTCCCCCGTCAATCTAAACACAAGACCCCATAATGACAAAGCAAAAAGTTTTTTTTACATTTTTGCTGATTTATAAAAAAACAACTGAAATATCACATTTACATAAGTATTCAGACCCTTTACTCAGTACTACTGTTGAAACATCTTCGGCAGCAATTACAGCCTTGAGTATTCTTGAGTATTACACTACAAGCTTGGCACACCTGTATTTGGGGAGTTTCTCCCATTCTTCACTGCAGATCCTCTCAAGCTCTGTCAGGTTGGATGGGGAGCGTTGCTGCACAGCTATTTTCAGGTCTCTCAAGAGATGTTCGATTGGGTTCAAGTCCGGGCTCTGGCTGGGCATTCAGAGACTTGTCCTGAAGCCACTCTTGCGTTGTCTTGGCTGTGTGCTTGGGGTCTTTGTCTTGTTGGAAGGTGAACCTTCTCCCCAGTCTGAGGTCCTGATCGCTCTGGAGCAGGTTTTCATTAAGGATCTCTCTGCTCCATTCATTTTTGCTTCCTGACTAGTCTCCCAGTCCCTGCAACTGGAAAACATCCCAACAGCATAATGCTGCCACCACCATGCTTCACCGTAGGGATAGTGCCAGCTTTCCTCCAGACGTGATGCTTGGCATTTAGGCCAAAGAGTTCAATCTCGGTTTTATCAGACCAGAGAATCTTGTTTCTCATGGTCTGAGAGTCTTTAGGTGCCTTTTGGCCCTTTTCCAAGCGGGCTGTCATGTGCCTTTTACAGAGTGGCTTACGTCTGGCCACTCTACCACAAATGGCTGATTGGTGGAGTGCTGCAGAGATGGTTGTCCTTCTGGAAGGTTCTCCCATCTCCACAGAGGAATTCTAGAGCTCTGTCAGTGACCATCAGGTTCTTGGTCACCTCCCTGACCAATGACCTTCTCTCCCGATTGCGCAGTTTGGCCGGGTGGCCAGCTCTAGGAAGCGTTTTGGTGGTTCCAAACTTCTTCCATTTAAGAATGATGGAGGCCACTGTGTTCAATTTAGTGATTATCAATTAAGAGCTAACAGATTAAGTAATAAAATGTATTTTAACAAATGAGAAAAGAATCATAACAAAAGTAATGTGAGCATTGCATTGTAAAAGGCAATGACTTTTTTTGAACATGTATTGCAATGTGAAAACTATATTTCTAGATGAATTTTGTACAATAGTTGTGAAAACTGACCACATACTTGTGAAAATTACACAAAAGCGATTGAAAAAAACTAACTTGTTAAAAGAAGAAAAACATTTGAGAAGATATCATTGTTTTATGCTCATGGTATTCCACAGTAAATGTATATTTTGGTTCAATAGTGAAAAAGTTTTGAATATGAGACTTGCTGCATTACAAGTGTTACCAGTTTGGAGTTTTGTACTAAGAGTTTTGATAATTCACAACATACGTGTGAAAATAGCACCAACGCGATTGAAAAATACTGTAAAAGATAGCAATAATTTCTCGGACATTACATTGATAGTTAAGGTACATGTGTAATTTCTAATATTCTTAATTATTAAAAATTCACAAACAGGTTGGATTGCTGTATTTTTCAGTGGGACAATTTTAAAGTGAAACATTCTGAATGTACAAATACATATTCATTAACTATGCAAACTATTGCAGTACTATTAGCTGTTTTTAGATAATATTTGATGAGAAACTTATACTTGGGAAGGCTATCTGATGTGGTTTTAGTGTGTGGGCAAAATAATAGAGACAGAAACCATTTGCCTGACATTCAAAATGACAAACGCCAGAGGCTTGCTCTTGAATGCATTTGCTAGTGTCCATTCTTAGTTATAAACAAACATGTGCATGCAGACAAACAAGTCACAACCATTGTTTTTTTTTAATAGAAAGATCGTATTTTCTTTCAACCAAGGACGCCAGACATTTTGGGATATATTACAAAGAGAAAAACAGAACAAAACAAATGGAATTATATGGTTTAGACGGTGTGGATTTAGTGGTCTCATATACAATACAATTTATTTTTGTAGCCAAAAGTGCAAATTCTCCAGAACCACCTATCCCCTGCATAGCCCTGTATAGCTTCCAAAATACACTGACAGACAATGTTAATGAAAAGGACTTTTCTGAAGAGGACAGGGTTTTTAGCATCCAAGCCTGACAGACAGGGAATACTCTGCTGCCCCTGCGTTTTAAACTAGAATGGATGGATAGTGATTTTTACAGTTAGAAATCAATCTACAATGGATAGTCACTCTCTTCTCCCTCACACCTCTGCTACATGTCTGCATACTACTCTATTTTGCTAAAACTAATTTTGATTTGACTGAAAAATTTGGTCGTTCCTATTTTCATGTCTCAGAATGATTTGAGGATACCAGATCCAGCAATTTACTCTAGCTACACAAGGGGCACTATTGTACAGCAAAGAGACACCACATACATTAATGAACCAGTATGTGTAAGTGACGTGAGAGATACAAATAAATGAGCTTTAAACCTACAAAGTACTGCATGTTTGACATTAAGTAGAACTACCCAGTTAGCCTTCTCAGAAAGCTTCTCAACTGTTATGGAAGTTTCTGTGCAGCGCAACTCTCCCAATGAGATTATATGACTTGTTTTCCAAAGAGATTGTATGTGGAGATGAAGGAGACCTTGCCTTAAAACCCTTTCACTCCGAGTGTATCCCCACTGAGCTGCATCTATTAGCTGAGACTGTGTGTATGCCAGAGGTGTATGTATGGCCTAGTGGGGCGGTAGCTCGAATGGATTTCAACCCAAATATCAAATATTCAAGTTCTCATTTTCATGTAGCTTTGCATTTAAATAAAAATCCATAATGAAATAAAAATATCAACAAGAATAAACAATAATAACAATAGTAATAACCCCCAAAAAACAGCAAACAATATTCTGGATGGCCTTTCGCAAAGTGCTTTGTTACAATCGCAGAAGCTGAGACATTCAGGCAGTCGGACGGCCAAGCCTCGAGAGGCCGAGCTCACTGCCTGCCTGTCTGTCTGTCTGTCAGACTGGGGGTGGTAGGAGGTGGAATGGACAGATTGAAACACTCGGCTGTAAAACGCTGACTGTTCCTCTCCCTCCACCCCCTCCGTCTCCCCACGCCAAGACTCAAAAGCGGGAATTACTGTATGAAGTTATGGAATGTATCCTCTATTGGTTGGTGGCTTTAAACCACGAGTGAGTCTCTTTTTCCCTCCCTCCCTCAGCTTCCCCTGCTGAGGGCCTGTGATCTCTAATCAAAGGCCTGTCTTTAGAGATATGGAAACCAGGGTCTGGAGAGAGAACCCACCCTTCTACCCTCCCCTCTGTGCTTCTCATACCCAGATACTTTTATGCATGTTTCAACCTGATTAACACAGACTTCTCAGCACTCTCCCTCCCACAGACAAGCCATTGAATCAACATTAGGTAAAGCAATAGGGGTCACAGTCACATGGCAATGGGGAACCAAATGTTTCCCCGATCTACGTTCTGGGAAACATTTTGTTAAACATTGGTACAATTTGGCAATTGTCCAAATGGATGTTACTGGGGTCAAATCACAAACTGAACAGAAACAGAAATTGAAACGCAATGCATTGCAGTGTTGCTTTCCACCTGAGAAGCACTAACAGAAAAGTAGATAATTTCCCCATCACCAATTCTGTGACTCCCCTATATCGTCCACCATTTTGCTACATCATATAATTCCCAGTGAAACACAACAAGAAGGGGCAACCTGAACCATTGCACAGCACAACTTCCCTGATCTGGTCTCTCCCACTTTTTGCAAACCATTGTACCCCACTGACGTAGATAGTGACTCCTACAGTAAACTGGCCGACCAACCAGCCAATAGCCTCTGATAGGCCCCAGGGATAGCTGTACCAGTGCCAGAGCCACGCTGTGCATTGTGCCATACTACATATGTCATCCTCAGCTTGCTGTGCTTCACCAGCCTGGACATTCAGGTGTGCAGCACCACTAACAAAACATATCCTCCACCACCATTACCCACTCCTGTTCTATGATTATTACAGTTATAATTGTTATCAAATGTTTTGCGTAGTTTTTAATGCTTTCAGATATGTTCTTTTCTTTTTCTTAATAACTTAGGAACAAAACAGGACGATTTGGATAAACACCAACAATAAGTCTTTTCTTGAAGGAGTTGTGAGACACCTTGTCAGTGTAGCGTGTGTCGGAGTAACAGAGGTCAGGGGCTGAGCCTGGGAGGTCTCACCAGGAGTAGGACCATGGGAACATAGGGCAAGGAAGTAGCAGAGAACTACACCACACCATCAACCAGTAGAACAATTAGGTCATAGGTTCACCATTTATAAGTAAGTCATAGTAGTTTGATCAAACAATACAGTGAGAGTTTGATTGAGAGTGGCTCACCAGAGATTTTCAGCCACACTCCTCAACATCCACATGTTTTAACTGACCATTAGGAAGTTAGATTAAGGTGTTCTACAATTAAAAAGAGGGAGGGGTTCTTGCTTTCCTTCTGTTTTAAGTCACGTTCTCACCCATATCCCATGTCCACCTGGCGAGACAGACAAACAGAGCCCAGCCTGCTACTCGACCCATTAAACAAAGCTTAGTCCTCAGACAAGGCCACAGAGTCCCAGAGAACACTCACTCTACCTAAAGGACACCTGAATTTATCTAGACACTGCTGCTGAACACACTGCTCAGAGGGTTGTCATACTACCTCCCAGAGGTAGCTATATAAGTTATATATAGGGTCTGAATGTTTACAACATTTCAAACATGGAGGGAGAGTTTCAGATTCGCTGTAGTTACATGACTTTTGTCTCCTCTGTGTGAACTATTCTACAACTTTCAAAGCACCTTTAGGCTTTGCTGTATACATTCAACATGATAAGACAGCTTAAATGTGCAATGACTTATCAAAGTATTTTTCTGCTTTGGTTTGGTTAATTAATGTTGGTATACTTCTCAGAAGAACCTTTACATGATCAAGTCTGCTGGTTAGGGGAATGGATGACCTCTGTGTGTTGGACCGCTGAGTGTGTAACACTCTGTGCTCATGGAAACTCAAGGGCCTTGCTGAGGTCTCATGCCCTCCTACCCTTAGCAGGACAAGGACATGACTTTAGTGCAAACTCTTGTTGTCTCAGCTATAGCACTATTTCCAGTGCTATCAGGCTTTATATCCCCAACCCCACCCAAAACACCCCTCTGCCCGACTTCATAAAATACCCCACCCTCCCTAAACCACATCCCATACCCTGACCCCCACCCACACAAAAACAGCCATAAAGTTGGTTAGAAAAAGAAGGAATGCTGTAGCAGAACCTTTAAGATGTTTTTTTTTTTTACATAAAGACATAAAGGACAAGCTATTCCATCTCCACCATTGTAAAGTCCACAGAAATAAAGGGAGAAATGTGAAGTCAAGTAAATGTTGTGTATGATTCCACACAATTTGCTGCATACATAGAGGGGGTGGGCTTCGTTGGTGTGTGGCTTGGTCAGAGGCGGTCTCATTCTAGATATAATGTCTGGGATTACTTTCATACCTTCATTTATACACCAGACATGAAGAGCAACTAGGGCATATCTCTATAAGTGTGTCCTATGTGCAATCTGGGTCAATTTTGGCTTAGCCAAAGAATAAAGAAATCAAATAGGAATACAACTTGAAATCACAATACTAAGGCCCAAGAATGTCACCCGTTTAAATGGTTACATATGCTTGGGAGGGGTAACTTAGAAGCCTAACACCTTACCGAACTATGGCTTTCATCAGACCTGTGCATATACATGACCCTACACCGAGCTCCTGGCATTCAGGCTATACATATCAACCACCCCTTACTACCTCCTAGTATTTGACTTGATCATTGTAGATGTCCACACTGACAGACTAATGAATACATTCATCTAAAAGGAGTCAAACTGCTCAATAACAAATCCCAGGGAAATAAAGATTGCAACAGAATACAAAGCGGTGAAAAGCGATGGAAAAGATGGTTTAGGGTGTGTGGATGTTTCAAGTATACTCCCACACCCCTTAGTTAGCCACTACTTGGAAAATAGTATGTGTATGATGGAACTGCCGTGCAGTTGGAGTTGGTGTCTGACTGTGTTTTCTTCCCTGCGATAATATGTGGAGCTATGAGAGGGGAGCTGGTGAACAGATGGGTGGAGATAGTTTGTTTATCCAGGCTTGCCCTGAGACCCTCCAGCCATGCACAACCACTCACACACACTCCGGCCCCACCCCCTCCACTCGTCCCCTGCTCTGCATTAAGACATGAATATAGACTATATATATATATATATATATATATATAGTCTATATATATATATATATTTTTTTTTAACCAAAACTTAACTTCAAGTGCAATCAGTTACATGGGGTTATTTTGTATTTTTAAAAGTTTGTATGGTCACAAAACCCAACATGTTCATTTCTGAACCCGCCGGAATTCTCTTAAGATCCAAAACGCACATACATTTCTTTCTTTTTTGGCAGCTTGTCGTCAAAAACTGAACAAAACCAGAAAACAAGCTTAACGGCAGCACTTGCGTTGGGGATATTAAGCTCATTCGCCTTACTTTGTTTCAAAGTACCCGTTTCTTTGACAAAAGTGCCCTTCTCAGTAACAAAGTGCATTCAGAACCTGCTTCTTTCCCATTAAGGTGCAAAGGACTGATACTCAGGACACCGCATTGCAGCAATGGCAGGGGAATTGGATCTAAGTCACTGGCACGGCACCCTCTCCTCTGTGTGGTTAAGAGTGTACTGACCAAGACAAACATGTCCAGATGTATGTGAGCCAGTGGCCCATACCGAACACACGTCATAAGTCTGTAGAGCAACACCTAGTGGCTGCCCTCGTGTTTTTCGCCCACTTTAGTGTCTGCCTGGTTTTTAGTGCGCCAGCAGTTTGGGGAGCGTGTTTGAACGTGCCCACAACTGGAGGAGCTGCTGACACTCCCAGCCCGTCTGTGAGTGAGTCACACTGCACTGATGTGGCCAGAGAAAAGACCCTGGCTGCCACACACACAAACACCCAGCAGCAGTCCAGTCAGCCACTGAGTAGACCTTCTCTACCCAGGGCTCTATAATACCCTGCACTCCACAGGCTGGTTTTGGGGCATTGGAGGACTAAAGTGGGAGAGAGAAGGCCTGATTTGAACCCGTTCTGCCTGGAAACATGGCTGTGCCGAGGAGATTATATTTTGGAATGCAACAGACATTGTGAAATCCCCCTCCACTCGCCCTCCCCTCGCCACCCATCCCCCAACACCCAGCTGCGCACTTATTTGGCCTCCCAACTTGGACAGGTATTTATTGCTCTCTTCACCACACAGGTTGCCTCGTGGTTTTCGTGGTCCCCAGGACAAAAAAAAGATTGGAATACGCACTATTACACACCTCCTTTCCCTGACGACCCCCTTTAAATATACATCTCTCTGTTGGATATCTTTAGTAAAGCTGTGCAAACGTATAAAAAAGGTGCTCATCTCATCTCTGTCTATCCCTGCTTTTGGTCTCTTTCAACCTGCTGTTGGTTAGACACTGCCATCTCTCCTCAAACCAGGGAAGATTCTGTCAGAACTGCACAAAGTTAAGCACATAGCTAGTAACTCTTCTTTCTTTGGGCAGTAACTCTATACATCTCAATCAAGTGTTACGTTTAGGACCAATGGGTTTCTCAATTCAATATACTCTAACATTCATACAGTTTCTTTTCTCTTTTACCCACAAGCTTCACTCTGTGAGAAATCTGACATCAAGCTGAAGGAAACCCCAATTGGTAGGCTAATATATCTCAGCATTAAAAAGGGACCAATATAATCAGCGCCTAACGTATCTACATGTATACAACTGTAAAGTGTCAAGTACCCAAAGCAGTCAACTCAAACAAGAAACAAACAACGGAAAAAAATTAAGACAAATCAAAAAGAAAATAGAAAGGCTGAAATGTCAGGGTTGTGATTGGTAGTCAACGACGTGGTCACCTGGCAACATGACCATAGTAGTGCTTTAGAAACACACCCCCTGCTCTTGCGGTCCTTACCCCTGCAATGGAAGAGCCCCCCCCAAACGTGGATTCAACTCGACATTTAACATTTTAAAAAGATTAACCATAGATTTAAAAATATATTTTAAAGAGTAAGTGACACTTAAATCAAATCCTTGTCTGATTCTTTCTGGAGCATTTGAAAACAATGATTATTTCTGCATCAGAGGTGTGGTTGAGTTAATCTTGCATATATTGTCATATTCTGACAATACTACTATTTCTATAGTAACTGTACATTGTAGAAATGCAAAAGAATAGAAAAAGATCGGTTGCTTTCCATCTGAATATGAGAGATCACACTCCGTTCACCAATGCAGCAGCCAATAGATGTGGGACACCTCAAAGTTTAAAGGCTATGAAGTCCAAACCAATAGAATCTATTTTAACTGCATAGTTTCTCAGGTTTTTCTGTTGTTTGGTTATACATAAGCTTAAGCACTTTTGCCAAATGTACAGAAACCCAGATGAGACAGAAATTACCCAGAAAGGAGACATCATGGAGGTGTGATTTGAAGCGTTCTTTGCTCTTTAACAGAACGCTGACTCGTGTGTGTGTCTACTCTGTTTCCTAAAGCAAAGGGATAAAATAAACGGAAAATATTAGATTGGTGACACCCTGATTTGGTATATAGAGGAATAGTTAGTTGTTGTGTTTATTTTGTTTGCCGTTGTTCATAGCGTGTTCTTTTCTCCCTTGGTTTCGGTGGCGGCCCCTCAGGGTCCCAGTATGAATATGGCGTCCAGCGTCCCTCCCTGTCTCAGTCCCCCGGCTCCCCTGCCATCTCCTGGGGCTGAGGACTGTGTGCATGGGCCCTGGAGGCCCCCTCCACCGCCGCAGCTGAAGCCGCCTCCATGCGCCGTCTCCCCCTGCCACTCCGAGGGCCGGGGCCCGCCAGCCCCACAGGGACCTCCAGGAGCCCGGGGTCCCGCACACGAGGCTTGCGGCCGCGGCGGGAGGGGATGCCATTGCATCCGTCCTTCTTGAGGTGGCGGTGCAGGTGGTCTGAACGCACAAAAGTCTTAAAGCAGCTGGAGCACTGGTAGGGCCGCAGGCCTGTGTGCACGCGCATGTGGTTCTTCAGGTCGTAGTTGTGGGCGAACGCAGCACCACACTGCGTGCACAAATAAGGCTTCTCTCCCGTATGCTTACGCATGTGAACCTTGAGCTTGTCCTGCCTGCGGAGGAAGAACACAGAGGCTCAGTACAGAAAAACAACAGAATTGATTAGTACAGTAGGAACTCCGATAGCAACAAGGGTCGTTAAAATAAGAAGCAAACTACAACCATTAACCAAACGATAGGCTAAGAATCACAATCTTGAAAAATGTCCATTTAAAACATGTCTGTGTTGACATTGAAACAAAATAGAAAATGCTCCGCTACTTTGCAACATAGGCTACAGTACATATTGTTATGTGATATTAAAGTAGGGTGTCTGTCTCCCTGTGTCTATCTCCTTCACTATAACACCTAATGGACCTCTTCCAGGTTGTTTACTCTGCCATGGCAGCAAGGTCATCTGAGGACAGGCCAGGAATAAATACAAAAGTTTGGAAAATAATAGTAGTGGTCACACGGTCTTAAGTGTGGATATTGTGGAAGAAAGGCCTTGTAAAGGTCCAGCCATGCTGGAATTGAGGATTCTTTGCTTGTAGAACTATTTTTTACTTTATTTTTTCCTTCACACTTTTCACTTACAGTTATCTACACCATTTCTCAAAGTACATGTAGAGACCTGGCCCGGAGCTCAACGTTCACAGACAGTGTGGCTAGGTTCAGGGGAAATCTATTTCTGGTGCCGCTACCTTCAAAGAATATCACATATAACACTGGAAAGTGGAAATAAACTCAATTAAACAAAAATGCTTGTGAACGAAACTGTATATTTTCTTTATTGAACCTTTAGTTTAGATTAAGGGTTGCAGAAGCGTTAGTTTCTCTTGTCACTTTTTTGGACAAACCCAAAAAAGTAAGACTAATCAATGGGTCAGAGACTAATCAATGGGTCAATAGCTCCTCTTAAAACATCAACAGCAAGTTTTCAGTAAAATTAAATTAGAAGACAAAACATACACTTTAGGATTACAGTCTGTAGAAGTGCTATCTTGTAAAAGTAGGACAGCTAGCTGTACACCTTACTAGTGCCAAGTTCAGGCCCCTCTACTTTATTAATTGAGGCTTCCCGCACAGGAGACTGAAAAGATTTGGCATGGGTCCCCAGATCCTCAAAAAGGTTGACAGCTGTACCATCGAGAGCATTCTGACTGGTTGCATCACCGCCTGGTATGGCAACTGCTCAGCATCCGACCGTAAGGCACTACAGAGGGTAGTGTGTATGGCCCAGTACATCACTGGGGCCAAGCTTCCTGACATCCAGGACCTATATACTAGGCGCTATCAGAGGAAGGCCCTAAAAATTGTCAAAGACTCCAGTCACCCAAGTCATAGACTGTTTTCTCTGCTAACGCATGGCAAGCGGTACCGGAGCGCCAAGTCTAGGACCAAAAGGCTTCTAAAACAGCTTCTACCCCCAAGCCATAAGACTGCTGAACAATTAATCAAATGGCCACCGGACTATTTACATTGACCCCGCCTTTGTTTTTACACTGTTGCTACTCACTGTTAATTATCTATGCATAGTCACTTTACCCCAACCTACATGTACAAATTACCTCGACTAACCTGTACCCCCCCACATTGACGCGATACCGGTAACCCTGCATACGTATAGCCATGTTATTGTTATTTTATTGTGTTACTTTTTATTTAATTTTTTACTTTAGTTTCTAAACTCTATTTCTTGAACAGCATTGTAAGCATTTCACAGTAACGTCTAAACCTGTTGTATTCAGTGCATGTGACAATAAAACATTTGATTTGAATCAGTCCTTCAGCTTCCCTCACCTACCCACCCAGTCATAATATCTGTCTCTCTGCCATCCAGCCCTTTAGCACCCAGAGTGCACCTAAACAAACCTCCGGAGTTAAGAGAACTACTTAGCACCCACACAAGCCACATAGGGGCACTACTGCTACCATGGTTACACACATACAGTGACACAGGGTGAAATATTTAAAGGACAGGAGTGGTTTATTACAGTACGAAAGCAGCACACTCGTAACCCTGATCAAATAGGATTAAGATTACAACACCCGCTTCCCACTTCACTGCCGATAGGCTGCATTTAGAAGCAAGCACATTTAGATCAGGCTCGCCCGCCTGCGCAAAGGGTATATCAAAATATGTATATATAAAGGATATGTCATGTGGAAACCCTCATATTAAATTCTAAGGTGATGGTTTATATTCAGAATAATGTATTATAGCTTTGTCATTATTCTGTATTTATTTAAAAAATATATTTTACATGTGATAAGGCCACACAAGAGAGCCAGAGATAATTACACACACCTGTGATAATCTGAAGTACCCCAAAAGCCCACTAGATGTCATTTGATAAAATTAAATATATTCTTTGAAAGTTACCAACATTCTGGTAGCTTTCTGGTAAACTTCAAACATTTCCAGTAATATACCCTCCCTTTGCAACCCTAGTCCTGGGTATTTCCAGTGTGCATCTATTTCCAATGCAAGTCCATTGACTCATTCATTAAGAAGATAGATTCAAGGAAGAGGTAGTGCTCTTAAAATACAGGGAGACCAGCGACACAGCGCGCTAATCTAGCAGTCCACCCTGGCCTGTAGCTAGCTGGGCAGCCTGACTGTTAGCAGACAGATTTCATTAGCTGGCTAAGGACTGGGAGAGGGAGGGGAGAGAGAGGGAGAGGGCTGGTCGGTTGGGAGGGAGGGGAGATAGAGGGAGAGGGCTGGTCGGTTGGGAGGGGAGAGAGAGGGAGAGGGCTGATCGGTTGGGAGGGGAGATAGAGGGAGAGGGCTGGTCGGTTGGGAGGGGAGAGAGGGGGAGGGGGCTGGTCGGTTTGGAGGGGAGAGAGAAGGAGAGGGCTGGTCGGTTGGGAGAGGAGAGAGAGGTCCAGTCGGTTTTGTCGTGGGCAATAATCAACAAAACCAGGGATCACAAGTTCAAATTCCGGCATTGGCACAGATAGGGCACCGCTCGGCTTGTAATCCCCGTCAGTATCAGAACAGAAAACTTTACAGCAGCTTCCTCCTAGATAACGTGTCACAACCCTCTTTTATACCACCTGTTAACATTCCAGGACTTTGCCATGAGCCATGTCTTCATAAAACACGTCTTCATGACACCCTGATTCCCTCCACTAGATGAAATATCAAACATGTTCATCTCTGATTAACATTTTCCAGAAAGGTTTTGGCAAAATGATTTACATTACCACATAGATAGGGGACATCAGAGCGGCAGGCAGCCTAGTGGTTAGAGCGTTGGACTAGTAATCGAAAGGTTCCAAGATAGAATCCCCGAGCTCACAAGGTAAAAATCTGTTGTTCTGCCCCTGAACAAGGCAATTAACCCACTGTTACTAGGTCGTCATTGAAAATAAGAATTTGTTCTTAACTGACTTACTATGCTTTCAGCTATGTTTCTCACTTTAATTTCAGGATAGTACATTAATTAGTAAATTAATTAATTGACAGAGAGCAAACATTTGGCTAAGCTAACATAGCTCATGCTAAGTAAGACTGTCCTTGGCTGTAGGACAACAGTGGTCTTGTTTTTGCTCCATCACGCCTCCTCACCATGAGTAGATGTGACATGGGTGGTCAATGCATTAATTGGGGCGTACCTGGTGAAGCGCACTTTGCAGATGGCGCACTCATAGGGCTTCTCTCCCGTGTGCGTGCGGATGTGGCGGGGTAGCTTGCCTGCACCCTGGATGACCTTGGAGCAGATGGGGCACTTCTGGAAGGCCTTGGAGCGCATCTTCCTCTCCCCTCCGCCCCCTCTCTCTTCTCCCTTTCCTCCCCTCTCTCCTCCCCCCCTCTCTCTCTCTCGGCTAGAGCCGCCCCGTGCCGTCCAGAGGGGCAGCAGTCCCTGTGAGACGGCGGCAGCGGCATCTTCGTGCTGCGTGCTGTTAAAGTAATTCAAGTAAAACTCCACGTCCGGGTCCTCTCCCTCCCCCAGCTCCTCCCCGGCCGCGGCCCGCTCCTTCTGCCTCTCGATGGAGTCCATCATCTTCTGCAGGAGGGCGCTGGCCGAGCCCCTCTCTCCATCCCGCCCCCCCTCTTCCTCCCCCTCTTCCTCCGTCTCCAGTTTGGGCTTCGTTGGGAGGTAAAAATGTCCATTCTGGGCTGGGACGTAGAAAGAGGCCCCTGGCCCCCCTCCGTTACCCCTGGCCCAGGCCAGCATGTCCCTGCCACTTTCAGAGTGCTCCACTTCCCCTTCGTCCTCCTCATCCTCATCCTCTTCATCTTCAGGGTCCTGTGTGGGGGCCTGGGTCAGGGCGAGGTCCAGGGGAGAGTAGTACTCTCTGGGGCCCCCAGGGGCCCCGTTGCTTTGGGCCCCATTGCCATGATTAAAGTGCAGGTTTGTGGGCATGTCCCTGAGCTCTGGCGTGCTGCAGCTGCTGCTCCAGTGGGCCCCTCTCTGGAAGTACTGTAGATACTCCTGGGCCCGCAGCCGATTCCCCTGCTCCACCTCTCCTCCTCCACCTTTCCCCTCCTCCTCATCATCATCCTCTTCTTCTCCTCGCTCACTGCCCGCCTACGATAAACAGGATTCCATTACACTCATACAATGTCTAATAGAATGTGAGTGGACACATGCATATCATATTCACACAACAGAAACATATATGACTATGAACATGGCCATGCTACTGCTATTCTACACGCTCCCCGCCATGCAAATGTTGTAGCTTAACTGCGATAGGTTTTGTCTGTAGAATGCAGCTTGTGAAAGCGCACCCTGTCCTGAGACTCAGAGACTGAGGTTGGCTTAGCATGGGTAAATGTTTTGAGGTCAGTGTTATTGTGACCCCAGGGTGTGGATGTGTGTTTGGCAGTGTGTGAGAGAGACACACTAATAAAGAGCATGATGTGATGGCCAGACAAAGACCGATGACTGAGTGTTAGTTTGTTAGCGTGACGCGATGAGGTTGTGTGGTACGTGGTCTGTGGTGGCGCATTTGGATGGAGCTCCAGAATGGCACTTGCAACACAATAGTTTTAACAACTCAAAACAAGAGTGGTTCGACTAGTTTCCACAGAGGCCATACTGAATACATGTATTTTAACTTTCAGAAACTTTGGATAAGAAGGTTTGTTAAGTGACCATATTTTGATGCGAGGCCTGTGATGTAATGGTAAGACAGAGACTGTTAATGGTAAGACAGAGACTGCTGACGGAGTGTTGGTAAGTTAGCGTTGTCATGATGACCAGCCTACCGGCGGGGAGAGCACTTTGGTGTCCAGCAGGTGAGTGCAGACTTCCTGGACGGGCGAGATCTCCAGCAGGTGGGCGGCGGCCAGGATGTCTCCCACGGAGCTGTGGCTGACGGTCAGCGTGGCTGTGTAGGCAAAGTCCAGCAAGGCGCCTAGGGCCTCGGCCGCCACAAAGTCGATGGAGTAGACGTGCTGCTGGTCGGCAGTTGGACCAGAGGTGAACAGCTTGTAGAAGTAGGGGCTGCAGGAGGCCAAGACCGAGCGGTGGGCGGGGAACTCCTTCTCCTGGTTGACCAGGAGCACATCACACAGCAGGCCGCTGAGGCGCTGCTTGTTCAGGCTGCCCAGGATGTCTGCGCTGTGCTCGGGGAAGGGGATGCCCACCAGGCCCTCCTCCGCCACCTCCCCTCTCCCTCCTCCTCCACCCCCAGTGCCCCTGAGCCGCCGCCCGCCCCTTCCGCCGGCTCCCAACGACATCTTCCACCAGCCTGCCGCAGAGCCGCCAATCACAGCCGCCGCCCGCGTGTCCGTCCTGCCGTCTGTCCGTCTGCCTGTCTGAGGGAGGAAGAAGAGGGGGAGAAAAGGAGGGGAGAATCAGTTCTCAGTCTTTAAAACACAATACACAGATGCCCAATTCAATTCCTAGCCCAAAGTCCTAGGGATTTGGTAGGTATTACAGTAGCAATATGGTAATAGCACCACGTACATGGCCATAATTACAAACATTTGAGGACACTGAGGTCCGGACCACTGTATTTTTTTCAAATTTGAAAAAAAGTTTGTGTACAAAATATATATTTGTATTAAAGGAAATCAATCTAAATATTGCTCAAAGCTCAGAACATTTGTATTCTTCATAGGACTGAGTTCTAATCGCGCCTGCTTGTTTGCAAAAGAATGGAATCATGAACAGTGGTTTGCTCGTTATGTTCGCCTGCGCCCCCGG
Organism: Oncorhynchus mykiss; assembly: GCF_057628025.1. NCBI lineage: Eukaryota > Metazoa > Chordata > Actinopteri > Salmoniformes > Salmonidae > Oncorhynchus > Oncorhynchus mykiss. The sequence continues at coordinate 19,010,225 of NC_143025.1, forward strand.
ATTTGCCATTTTAGCAGCACATGGAGTTTATAGTTTACCCATCATTTTTTACCACCACATCGCTGATATTAATACAGAATCGTAAATAATATTCTATTTGTTGACCCCAATCTCCCCAAATGATATCCAATTGGTAGTTACAGTCATGTCCAACTCCAGTATGGATTCGGGAGAGGCCAAGGTCGAGAGCCATGCGTCCTCTGAAACACGACCCTGCCAAGCCGCACTGCTTCTTGACACACTGTTCGCTTAACATGGAAGCCAGTCGCACCAATGTGTCAGAGGAAACACTGTGCAACTGAAGTCAGCGTGCATGCACCGTGCACGCCACAAGAAGTCGCTAGACTGCGATGGGACAAGGACCTCCCGGCCGGCTTAACCCTCCCCTAACAATTGTGTGCCGCCTCATGGGTCTCCCGGTCACAACCGTCTGGGACACAGTCTGGGATCGAACCCAGGTCTGTAGCGACTACTCTAGACCACGCCGCCACTTTGGAGGCCCCGTAAGTAATAGTCTAATGATTGATAATACGATCATCTATGTGCTCCATTGACGTCTGTCTGTGCGGAGCTTGATTAGTAATGGCTCGGAATACAAATGTGAACGCTACGTAATTTGAGAAAAGAGATATGTAAAGAGTTGATGATTTTATGCAATTCATCATTACAACTGACTGAACAGTCGCTGATGCTAGGTGTCAGTGTGATTCAGTTCTCATATTTCAGGAGTATAACATTACAGTGGTATAGCTAATAGCTGGTGGGAGGAGCTATAGGGGGACGGGCTCATTGTGATGGCTGGAATTGAATTACTGGAACGGAGTCTACAATGTGGTTTCCATATGTTTGATACCGTTCCATCTATGCCATTCCAGTCTTTACAATGAGTCCATGATCCTATAGCTCCTCCCACCATGCCTGCTCTCCTAATAGGCTGTGTGTTTCTAGATGGACCGAGGTGAATGAACCTACACTAGCTTGTTTTTGCTGTTCTCTAAACAGCATTTGAACGTTTTTTTTCTCCTTATATAGAAACGCAGTAAATGATCTTCAAATGATCTTTTCTCTGTAATTTTTCCATCCACCCAGATATATAAGAAGTGCCTCAGGGTAAGGGCTAGTGGTTATTCAGAAATCGTGTAAGAAAGTAATTTAAAGTGCCTTCACACCTGAGAGTATAGATGAAAATAATATTGTGTTGAAATGTTGCTCACTAATGCCACAATAATGTGGCGTGCCATTAATACCCACTGGGCACACACTGGTTGAATTAGTGTTTATTCCACGTCCTTTCAATTAAATTACGTTGAACTAACTAGGTCCGGAACGATACCAGTATTGCGATGCTCGTTTATGTGTAATGGCAAGGACCTTTTTAGGAAAAAACCCTAATGTTGGAAACAAACATCATTATGTTGTCATCCAGAGTCAGATTAATTATTTTCCAAACTATAGCCCACAAAATGTTTTTAAAAGGACCAAAGAGTGAACTGCTTCGTGTTTTCATTTTTGCCATGGAAAAAACATTACAATGCTGGTATCTTCACAGCCCTAGAACCAACGTGGTATAAAAGTTGATACTGTTGATCAATTAAATTAAATCATGTCAGTTCCTATTGGCCAGTTTAGCTGAAGAACTGAAAGTTTTCAAAACGGCTGAGTTCTCTTGCCAATAGCCCATCACTACAGTCCTCTACAACACCAGGCCCCAGAGTTCATTAAAGAGCCTGAAGGGCCTGGAGGTGAGCCATGTTGTAACATCACCACCATACAAACACTACAGATACCATTGATTTCACTGACAAACAGCCGACATACTGGCTTCACAGACCAATCTAATAGAAACTACAGTATAGCTATGGCATACATCCTTTTTGGCCAACATCTCCCATACATAGTGTTGAAACAGCTGTCATCCATGCTGTATCTGTAATGCTGGATGTATTGGCCCACTGCTGAACCTATTACCATGAGAGAGAGTGAAGGGCCGTTTGAGGGAGAGCAGGGAGGATCAGAGTGCATGCTGGGAGGAGGAGCAGGGCCGGGACTGTACAGCAGCCTGTGCGTCGCTCTGTGTCAGTTAGGAAAGGGGGAGGAGTGGGGCGGAGGTTACAGACCCCGTGGAAAAACCTCACTGGAGGAGGAGGACATGCACAAGCTGCGAGGGAAAGGTATTAAAAAGGGAGGTTGTCAATCCGGTCTGAGCCGGTTACCCCACCCTTTACTGTGTGCCAAGTTTCAGGAAGGCTGTCCCCTCGCTCACGTGTGTGTGTGTGTGGGGGGTGGGTAAGATTAAAATGATCGACTGCAGCTTGCACTGCGCGGGGGAGGGGGGCTCGGCAACGCAAGTCCTTCCTGATTTGTCCATTTACAAACACACTTACACAAGCACAGACAAACACACACACACATTAAATAAAGCCCCCCCACCCTTCTCCATCTGCCAGGGAGACCCAGCAGGGGGTGAGGCAAGTGGGATTATTCTCTATAAGAGCAACGCATTCAAATGACATTCCTTCAGATTAAGCCTCTTGGTATATACACTAGCTGTGTTCAACCTGGCTGCCTCTTCTCTCGCCTGCTTGGCTCTCTCCCACACCTCCTCACAAAGCAACGCCTCTCTCCACACCTAGAGATCTGGCACCGCAGCAACACTAACCACAGGTCATACTCCGGTAACACTCTGTGAAAAGTCAACTCTGGGTAGTGCTAGAAACCTAATTGCACTTTCTCTGATGTTAACTCCAATCCTTCAACAAAGAGGAAAAATCCTTAACAAGACCTGTCAATCATGCCACCTCATAATGTGTGACATTTAAATGCTTTACTATGGTAAACCAGTACATCTGTCTTGCAGTAATCTTAAAACAAACAAGCTTGCAAATGGAAATAATACTGCCCCACTTGGTTCCATGTGGAGTAGTTTGTGTCTTTTATTGATGACACAATGCCCTTTCATTTCGGCTCAAGCCAAGTTAGAGCACTTTCTTTCTCCTTCAACCCCCTACTATTTTATATGCACCTGACCACACCGCCACTACAACTTCTCCCATTGTTTTTCTGATAAAACTGCCCTGTCTGACGTGGGAACATTTGATTATCCTCCACCTCTCATTTGAATATGCTGAGGGAGGGGAGCGAGGACAGAGACGAGAGAGAGAGACGAGAGAGAGAGAGACGAGAGACGAGAGACGAGAGAGAGAGAGAGAGAGAGAGAGAGAGAGAGAGAAGAGAGAGAGAGAGAGAGACGAGAGAGAGAGACGAGAGAGAGACGAGAGAGAGAGAGAGAGAGAGTCGGAGAAGGCAACTGCAGGGTTAACGGTCATGTCCTTCACAGTGTGGAAATAGATCCTGGGTGAGCCCACAGAGACCTCAGCCAAGTCAACCTGCTCTCACTGATGCTGCTGCTTACTGCACCAAGCTGCTGGGCTGGCCCCTGGTGCAAACCTGCTTACACATTATCCTCAGGACATACACGCCCGACCCTGGGTCACACGCAGATCTGTGGAGGCTGAGAGAAGTTAAAAACAGTCTCATAGGCTACCTCATACAGCCCAGTCACCATTGAGGCATGCAGGTGTCCTGTCTCGTACACAGGAGCTAGGGGGAGAGGAGAAGAGGCCGGGGCCAGGATGAACCTACAGAGAGCCCCACAGAGAGAAAGAGGAGGAAACAACAGTGCAAACAAACCTGATCCTGACACCTACTCATGGCTTGAAACATTCCTTATCACTTATTCATGGCTGTGGGTGACAGCGGCCACAGTGCCACACGGTGTCCCCAACGTCTCAGTTCCCAGGGCCACCACCGATCCAGCGTTGCCTGCCTAGTTCACTAGATCCTACTCTGCACGCACAGGGTGCTGCTTTGCAAGTCAAACCACTACTTACTGCTGCATACACCCCCCCCCCCCCCACCCCCCCACCCCCCACCACCACCACCATGCGTGCCCAGCAAACGTGGAGAACAGCTATCAAGATTAGATTTCGGGGACGATCCCATGAAAGACACTGAGCTGAACATCGACTTTGTTTCAGTTCTATTGAACTTTGTCTATTTGGCTTTTAACACTTGACTGTGATAAATGGGCTTCTGTCCTAGATAGAACCCTTCTTATTTAATGACCAATACAGTGACACCGTGTGGTTATACTGGTAGTTATAAAACCTGTAATACACTGGGTGGTGCGTTATATTGGAAATATAATCTCAGGTCAACAGGGACCAGGATCAAAGAAGCTACAGTCTTTGTCTGACACATACCGTTCATTCCTGGAGTAAAATGACTATCATCCTTACCCACAACAAGCTCAGGTGTTCCTTACATGACCAAAATGAAAGTCGCTGAAACTGAGTGTTTTGCTATGATGCTTTTGAAGAGCAGTCAACCGTACACTTCTTTGTTTCCCTGCTGAAGGGAGCAACACAGAAACCAGAAAACAAGCATCCTTAGCAGAACAAGCAGTGCAAGTGTGTGGGGGATCAGTGGTATATCTGTGAATAATTTAACTCCAACCACACTGGAACAATTACAGTAGACTAGGGTATAACTCATAGAAGCATAGGGTGGGTGATATAGTTAGACAGCAAGAGTGCAAACAGGTTGTCTTTCCCTGGCTGACTGTCACGGGCTAAGACCAGCCCCCTGTTGATTGAGCCCAGAGAAAGGGAATCACTGGACCGGGGTCACCAGGGTTCAAGGTCATGTCACAGAGGATATTACAGGATAATCAGAAATACTATGGGGAGGAGGGGGGCAGGGGCTGGCCAGTTCCAAGAAGAACATGATTCTGACTGAGGCTGAGCCTGGCCTAGTGTGGCTGTGTGAATCATTTCTGCCAGGCTTCCCGGGATAACAAGCCTGATAGGTCCTGAGCAGGAAGAGGGCGAACAACTGATAAAACTGGAGGTGGGGCTGTGCTGCTCAACTTGAAACACGGCAGACGGCTGCCAAGAATCAGACACAATGCCCCTGACTGAAAGGTAGTGGGCGAGGCAATCTTAAACAAACTCACAACCGTGACATCAGCCCAAGGAATACTGTACATTTAATGCACTTCGAAAGTGTCTGAGACTCGAGAAACCTTTTCTTAGCCCCTGTAAGAAACTAACCCTTCACACTGCAGGAGGGGTTAGACACCATTATATAAAGTCCTTATATCATGTTTGTCAATAAAGGTTAAGTGCAAGAGGAAGAGGGAGATTTTTATGATTTCATATCAAAGGTCTAAGTTCTTTAAGGGTACCATTACCCCAGAGATCAAGAGATAGCTGGAGAGCCACTGTCGGGAATCAATAACTGACTATTGTATGGGTTTACAGTACCATCCCCCTTCTCCTAGCAAAGTAAAGTAAACCAAAGTGAAGGCTCTACTTGGCTTTCCTTGCCTCCCTCCTCCAGCCTGAGCTAGCTGGTCCAGAAACAGACTTGCAAATCTGGCAGCACCGTTTCAAACAGAGACACAACCTCTTCTACTGCTGGAACTATACTTCCCTAACGCTGCCATATTGTCAGTCAGGAAGTAGTGGATCCAAACTCACAGTAGCACAAAAATCAGCTGCACCCCTAGTAGAGCCAGGCCCAGCAGCAGTAGCCCTCAGCCCTGCGCCATTCTGTGCAGGCGGCTGTGCATTGTGTGCAGAGGACTTCCTGTGTGTCTGTGACAGGCGTGTAACAGAACCCGCTCTGTTATCAGATGACCATCCCTCTCTCTCTCTCTTCCAGACACTGCACTGCGCTGTGCCCCTGCTGGCCAACCACATCGCCCACATCCCCTTCAGCCTGCTGAGAAGGCTAGAACAACGTCTGGAAATGAGACAGGAACTCACCAGCCATGAGATTGTCATATGCTACCCTCTGATCACAGGAGACATAAGCTCCACTCCTCTCTCCATACGTAGTACCAAGGTCAACATGGGATTTCTCAGACAATAGATTACTCAGACAATAGATTACTCAGACAAAAATGTGTGACATCTTGGAGACAACCCACCGCGTAAAAGGAAAGTGTAAAAAGTGAAGTCCCACTCACAACACAACGGTCTATTCTTACCCTGGCTGCATCTCAGCCTCTAATTTGATCAGGTTATGTGAGCTGCTTCATAACCCAGCAGGCCCAGGACAGCCCCTATCACTCCCCCCAGACTCCACAACAACAACACAACAGACAGAGCCATGTCTGTGTGCCTGTCTACTTGGGACAAGAACAGTGGGACATTTTGCTGCTGACAAGGGGAGTTCCCCCTTAATAAATGGGGCAGATTATAGTTCAGTGCACCACCCAAAAGCAACATTACCCCAAAATGAGGCCTTCCAAAGACTGTCAGTAAGCATGCATGCAACCTGTCTCCTCCTGTCACTGTGGACCTGCTAGTTTGGGGCATTATGGTGCACAACATACAAGAATATCAAACTGTATTCAACATGCTCACCGCCAAATTGATGGGTGGTGTCTAGGGCCTACCCACAGCCACTGAAGTCCCCTGCAATTCCCCTGGATGCTATTGTGGGTAACATGGAGCGTCCCGACTTAACCTTTTAGTGGAATTTATTCAGGCTGAAAGTAAGTGCAGCCTTTTGTAATTGGTACTCGGGGGTAGCAAAAGTAACATCAGAACACTTTGACATTTGACAGATGAATAATTTTAAAAACACTGCCTCTGAAAGCTATCTAAACACCTCTCAGTTGTGGGTGTCTTTATTACAATACAATATGCCCCATCCTCTCTCTCTTACCCACACACTTCAAAACAAGTCCAACAAGTATGGGTTGCCAGAAATATGCATCCGTGAATTAGAATGAGTTATGTTTCCTGCAACGTCTTTAGACAGTCAGACAGACAGACAGACAGACGGACAGGACAGAGACAGACAGTAGGCTAAAATACATTGTGACACAAATCACACAATGCCAAGAGGGCTACTTGAGGTGAGCCGGGGAGAAGAACAACTGAAGGAGGGTGTGGGCAGCCGGGGAGAAGAACAACTGAAGGAGGGTGTGGGCAGCCGGGGAGAAGAACAACTGAAGGAGGGTGTGGGCAGCCGGGGAGAAGAACAACTGAAGGAGGGTGTGGGCAGCCGGGGAGAAGAACAACTGAAGGAGGGTGTGGGCAGCCGGGGAGAAGAACAACAGAAGGAGGGTGTGGACAGCCGGGGAGAAGAACAACTGAAGGAGGGTGTGGGCAGCCGGGGAGAAGAACAACTGAAGGAGGGTGTGGGCAGCCGGGGAGAAGAACAACTGAAGGAGGGTGTGGGCAGCCGGGGAGAAGAACAACTGAAGGAGGGTGTGGGCAGCCGGGGAGAAGAACAACTGAAGGAGGGTGTGGGCAGCCGGGGAGAAGAACAACTGAAGGAGGGTGTGGACAGCCGGGGAGAAGAACAACTGAAGGAGGGTGTGGGCAGCCGGGGAGAAGAACAACTGAAGGAGGGTGTGGGCAGCCGGGGAGAAGAACAACTGAAGGAGGGTGTGGGCAGCCGGGGAGAAGAACAACTGAAGGAGGGTGTGGGCAGCCGGGGAGAAGAACAACTGAAGGAGGGTGTGGGCAGCCGGGGAGAAGAACAACTGAAGGAGGGTGTGGACAGCCGGGGAGAAGAACAACTGAAGGAGGGTGTGGGCAGCCGGGGAGAAGAACAACTGAAGGAGGGTGTGGGCAGCCGGGGAGAAGAACAACTGAAGGAGGGTGTGGGCAGCCGGGGAAAAGAACAACTGAAAGTTAATAAACTAATACAGGAGTTCCCAAGGGCAGTGGGCAAAGTTTCCAGTGGCGGCTCATTCTCTACACTTCACTAATGAGGGGAAATTGTCCACAAGAGGTGTCACATTTTCTTCCATCATGTCACAGCTGTGCCTGAGGGTAAGGAGGGATATATCATCTGTAGCAGACTCACTTATTACATTAATAACACCATTAATAACCATTACACCATTAACATTACACACAATCACATTATTTTAGATCATCCTCATTTTAAATCATCCCAGTAAGGAAAGTGTTAAAATGTCACAGTGTGTATTCCCCAAACTTTAAGACAACAGTCTCTATAAACATGATGTGATCTACCTGCTCTGAACAGTGCCCTATTTACCATCTTAAAAAAAATGATCTGCAAGTGGGTCAGGAGCTCTGAAGCCCCATCCCACTCTCTCTCACACACACACACACACACACACACACACACACACACACACACACACACACACACACACACACACACACACACACACACACACACACACACACACACAGAGAGAGAGAACCTGGTATTTATTTCCTCAGCTCTCCTCCTCCTTTCTCTTTCCTCAGTGTCAGGGGAGAGAGTGCAGTTTGAGCTCTTACCAGCTGGGCAGAAGCACGTGTCCCTTCCCCAGGCCCTGTCCGGCTCTCCTGTCTCCGTGTCTGGGTAGGGCCCTGCCTGCTGCCTCAGTACTGGAGCTTTTGCAGACAGGAAACTTCCGAGTGGCCCTAGTCATACAGGCAAGCCCTTGCCTGATTCCACACAAGCAGACACCTACTCCCCCCCTCTATTTTCAGCCCACTGCTCTTGCATATCTTCCTCGTCTGTGATTGGCTTGACAGCCGCTCACTCACCACACCTCCTTGCTGGGATAGGCTGGCAGCTGTTCCCTTTTCTGTATGGCCAAGGGCAAGGCACTCTGGGATGTAGAGTCCTTAAATGCTATTTGACCTGCTACACAGCCCTTGCTGTGAACTACGAGTCCCAGCTTTCCGTCCCTCGCCACCCCCACTGCTCCAAGCCTGTTCCAACGTAAGCACTCAGGGCAGAATTATACACTACAGTATGTTGCTAGCAGGATGCCAGGTATTAAAAGTACAGATCAGCCATCAAACAGGGCCGTGCTGCATACTAACAAAAGGCTCTCGGCCAGAACCGTCACAGTCAAACACTGTATTCAGTAAGACTACCCCTCTGTCTACGTTTTAAACACACTTCAAGAGGCCTGACCAAATTAAAGACTCATTTCTATTCTGATCAATTCCAAACCAGGAGGAAAGGACCAACCCAGCAAAAATATATTTAAACACATTGCTTGTAACTTTTCCCTCCAAGCATGATTTCTTAGTGAATGACAAATTCTGAAAAGTTGTCATTTGCTTGTCATCGTACCTTGTTCTACATAATTATTTTTGGTTCCTCCTTTCTCTTGTTCAGAACCCCCCCCCCCCCCTGAACATCCCATCCACCTCATCCTCTAAGTGCTTCCACCTGCCCAAAAAGTTAATGCCTCAAACACACCAAATGAAACGGAATCATCCCCAAAAAGGTAAAAGCAGGAATCAGATAAGTATTTTACCAGGAATAAAAACATATCCATAACTACTGTCTGCGACAACCCCCCCCCCCCCCCCCTCCCCTCCCCTCCCCTCCCCTCCCCTCTTGCTCTCTCCTCTCTCTCTCTCTGTCCCCCTCCCTCATTCCTTTCTCCTCTCCTTCTGTGCCTGCTCCCTCCGGTCGACAGGCCCTGGGCGGACAGCGGGGTGTAAGCGGGGGTGCTTTTAGCTCACCTGCGATGGCCGTGGTGGTGCTTGTTATGGGTCAGCCCTCCTCTCCCTCCCTCTCTCTCTAACTGTCGTGCTGCTCAAAGCCCCGTATGCGCTAACCAAGCGCCAGCAGATCAACTCAATTCCCTTCCTGGTTTCTGGAGGGCAAAGAGGTCCCTCCCTTTCTCGCTCTCTCTCACCCTCTCTCTCTCTTAAAGAAACAGCATTCCACTAGATGTTTCTCTTGCTCTCCTCTCTGGGGAGAAAAATAAGAGAGAGATTTGTCTGCGATCAAGAATGGACATTTGTCATCTCAATGACATAATTCAAAATGAGCACTTGACTTCATCGTCTTGCTGTGGGTACAGTTGACAACAGAGTCCATATTAATTGGGCATGAACTGATTGTAGTTCTTACCTTAGTCTTTTCTCTTCTAACGAATCGCACCCACCCATCCCATAGCCTGAGGTCATAGTGTCCCACCCCAAAAACAAGCCTTGGTACATTCCAGGACACAGGGGCTGCCAGTAACCCCCTAGACTCTCAATCTCTCCCTCCCCCTTCTCACGTTGTACTAGAATACCTGTACCTTTTACAGGTAAGACTACACAGAACATGCCTCACCTCGTCCTACTAATCCCACTTTTACCAACGCTTCTTAGGTGACGTGTAAGACACCAGTCAAAATCCAATCGTTCGGCTTTATATCTCTTATAAGGACAACGCATTTTGACTGATTTCTAACATGCCTACGCACTTTTTTAAAATGTTCTACACTGCACACCTGGACAGTCAGTCAGAGTGGGATGGAGATCTTCCATACTCTAAACAGGCATCACACGGAGTATGAACACATTATCATGTATGAAGTGAAATGGCTTACCTTATGTATTGTGATGAAACAGCTAGCCATGACCGGTGTCTCCTTGGTCTGACTGGAATCTGTTGCACCCCACACAGTGTGGCATGGCTTGGCACTGTGAGAAGAACTAGGCTAGGCATGCTGTGACAGCATGGGGGAGGCAGTAACACACACCCAGCCTAGAGGGCAGTGTCAGCACTACAGCAGGTAGCAGAGGTAGTTCACAATCAGACAAAACACGTATATATTTTTTATATTCTATCCCTCAAACTCAACTCTGGACCTCGAAGGGTGTTCCACTGGATTTGTTCCATTTTAAATCAGGGACAGATTTAGACCTGGGACACCAGGTGGGTGCACCTCATTATCAGGTAGAACAGAAAACCATTAGGTTTTTGAATACCCATGCTATACGGACAATTTATATAAACTATTTACACTAGAATAACAGCTATGCCAACAGTATGCCAACAGTACTGCAGTTTAACATCCAATACATTGTACATCTGAACGATTGAACTATACAGTTTTCATACAAGTTTTAAATAATTAGCGAACCATCAGACTGGTTAATTTTCCCTTCTGGTTGGCAGGTCAAATGATGTCAGCCATTTTTATTACAATACAGTCCAATATAAACTAGCCTTACCCACCACAAACACCCACCAGCAACTCTGCTTTTGTCATTTGTGGCTGAGTCATGGTTGACTTAATTCAGGCCAAATGCGAGAAATTTTAATCAAACACTTAAGAGCAATATTGAATGTATCTCCTAAAGTGTTTTGGTTTTAAAATAAGTATCCAGAGTATAGTTTAACGGGGAGCTGTGTTATAACTACAGTACGTGACTCGAGAGTTGAAGACTCCTTGGATGTGTAGCGTGTCATAACCTGGGTCAAGAGCATCTTTCCTCCGTAAGTATCAGGTAGTGTCCAGTTTCTAAAGAAACGCTCCTGCAAGAGGGCAAAGCCATTCAGTTCGCCCAATAGAAAGCACTATTTATCATTTGTTCCATAACTAACCACAAAACTCTCCCCACATAAAACAAAATTGCCATATACATTCACAAATACGTTTTATTTTTTACATTATAACAATATCCAACACATTTTCTTTAGATAAAACGAAATGTCTTACATTTCTGTCTAAACGAGTCAAAATAGCACTTGCGTACAGTTTATATAGCTTTATACACATACAGGCGACAAAGCATTAACTTTGTTAGCAACGAATGCAAGTCTATTGGAAATTGTAAAGGTCAGCCAGAAGCAGATTATATATACACAGGGGCTCTTACAGACGACAGGCTAATTAATACATGCTACCCCAACCCCCACCAGAGCCAGTAACCACGGATTCACCAAAAGAAAGCTTGGCGTGTAGGTTACACTTACTCACGCAAAGCAGAACAGTGCGAGCAGAACCAAAAACACTTGGGGGAATAAATTGAGTCGACTGGCAAAAATCGGAACATTTCAGAGCGTCTCTAGTCAAGGTGTTGGACGTATTCTGACTTGACACAGATGTGCGTTTCAGGCAGTTGATACAGATACAAGTAAAAAACAACAACAAAAACATGATCTTGAGTGTCTGGAAAATATATAAGATAGCAAATTATGTCATTTTGTAAAATGAGCACATTTGATAACTACGTAATTACTATTATAGTCAAATAAAAATGTCAACATTCAAAGTACTCCTCTCACAAAACTGTACTGGTCATGAATGTACAAAACGAAGTACTTTGATAAGGCATTAAATGCAAAACATTAGTAGTCACGATGAGTACCTTCTTTGGTTTGCTGTCCTCCTGTGAATACAAAGCACTTTGACTCCAGTGATTTCTGTCATGGACACCTTTTCTTTGTCAAAGATGGCCCCTCTACAGCCTTCACTAATATGCAGTTGCACAAACCATTAACAACTCTCTTGTCAATATTAATACAGAATTTATCAATACAAATGTGGTAAGATGATATCAATGACAAGTCATTAAATTATAACCTGGCAGCCCTTTCATGCCTTGTACCTTCTCTTTAATATGATGATGGGAGAAAAATATCATGACTAGTGTGTAGATCTACCCTGCCACTGGTATGGAAAATGTGTGGTCATACATTGAGTCAATTGGCCCTGTTGATGATATGTACTTTAGAGAGAGTGCTGAAATCTTTTTTAAAGAGCAAGACGAAAAGGGTGCCAAAGTGTGTGTGCGTGTGTGTGTGTGACAGTGAGACACCATGGATCCTAATGTGGGAAACAGTTTGGCGTTGGGCTGTTCATTCTGTGATGCGGGTTGGGGTGCTGGGTTGGTTGAGGCCCATGGTTTTACACATCCAGCCAGCAAAGTCCACCTCCTCCACCTCAGCACGCTTGATAAACGTGTGGTTCTAAACAATAACAAAACAGCAAACGCAAGTTAGTTAATATATCAGAATTAGTTCATGGCTAATATCAAAGGGCATTTACAGTAGATAGGTAACATAGCCACAGTGGTCGCTTTAACGCAGAATTTACGCGTTTTTCCACACAATTATTTTAGATAAAACGCATAAGAAATATATTGCTGCCTATTGTCAAAGTAGATCTGAAATGCTTCTTATTGTAATTTCTGCTCGGCTTCAGATTAATTTTGTGATTCTGTTGCAATTCTCCACCAGATGAGAAATCTTTGCTCTCATCATCAGACCAATCAAATCCCTGCATTCTCGAACAGGCATTCCATCAGTTGACAGTGCTTTGACTGATGTGAAGATACTTTTATCCAGTACTTTTCTCTTATTTTTCTCTGGTAAAATGATAGATTAATTTAAAGCAAAACATTAGAATGTAGCCAGCTAAAATGTCCTATGACAAACATTAGATATGATGGCCATGTTTCATTTTTGCATTTAATATATTTTTTTTTTATATTTATTTTTTTAAATACCTTGCTTTTTCCATTGTAAACTAATTTTCTTGTGTGCATTGCACTTATGTTGTCATCTAATGAAAATGAAGCAATTTTCTGCCGAATCTGTTGCACTAGCGTATTTTGTGCAGGGTTGGGTAGGTTACTTTCTAAATGTAATCCATTACAGTTACCTATCCAAAATTGTAATCTGTAATGTAACTTTTAGATTACCCAAACTCAGTGACAATCTAATTACATTCCATTACTTTTAGATTACTTTCCCTTTAAGAGAGTAATTAGAAGAAGACAAATGTGTTTCAATTGGTAACATATACATCTATTGCAGGATAAATCAATGTTCAAGTTTACAAGGCTGGCCATATGTTAAATTTTACTTTATGGATTGGTTATGTAGGATTCTTCTAACCCATCGCTTTCTACTACATATAATAAATAATACGATTCAATTATATCTTTACATTAAAAACCCGTCCATCAGAATTCCAGTCATTCCAAAAAAAATTTATACCCCTTGATCTTCAAGAATAGGACTTGGAAATATAGATTAGCCAAATTGTTTTACCTGAGAATAACCCCAAAACTAAGGACTTATTAGCCAGCCCTACTCTGTTGTTTATGATTTTGTCATGGAGGACTAATTGGGCTCATTAATTTGAGTTGAAAAATAAATGCTGCGCTCATGGAATGGCATGCTTTGAACACTACTGCAAAGTGCTATTTACATGTGAAAAATTAATGCTGCATTTGCTATAGGCCTTTTTAACTTTTGTTGGTGTTTTGGTAAAAAGCTGAGGGATGGGCCTGGAGAAATGTTACCACTCTCAAATTAATAGACAGAGCTATGGATGCAAGGACTGACCATCCATTATATCAAAATGATTGTTTTAACCATGTTATGAAGCTATATAGTGGTTGTTTACATTTACAATGTTTACAAACATTGGAGAAAAACAAGCTTATATTTTGGGTTCTTGTGGAGTGTAACAGTTGAACTAAGCTCATGAGTCATTTATTTATAAGTTATATTCTTCAAGAATCAATCTATGGATGGATATATATATAATTTACAAGTCCAAAAATGGATGCAGCACCTACAAATTGCACCTTTACGTCTATCAAAAGTGTGTGAGTTGGAACATGTGTCCATTAAGCCAATGGATAATTTTTTTTTATCAGCATGAATTAGATTGAGCAATGAAATCCCAATTTTTATTCCATAGGCTGGGATCCTCACTGTGCAGCTGTTACAAGAGCGCATTTTTCACAGACTGTCCACTGGTTTAAAAACGATGATTGATAAGCAGCTTAAACTTCTTGAATTCAACCGTTATTGGGTTCAAATACACATTTAGATTTGTGAACAGCAATCCACAACAACCACAATTCGTAAGGCGCAAATAGCTAAATGAGAGCGCAGCAGTGTGATTAACATCAATAATAAGTGATATCCGTATCGCCGTAGACTACACCACTGCTGTCATCCTTACCTCCAAGCGTTAATTCAAGTTGGATAATCTTTGGATGCCAACAGCAGTTGTACCATTGGAAGACATAGTTTGGACTGTAGCCTAAAAAAGCCTATTCCTGCTCTTTTGCTGTGATCCATTAAACACATTTGGTGTGACATCAGTGTTCTCTGACTTTCTGACTTGTGGTCAGACACACTCAGGTGGAACAAACTTAAACTTGGGCCTTTTTTCACTGCTGATTTGAATGTCATTGAGAAAACAGAAATGTGAAATGTTTTTCTTTGCAAACGTTTCTGAATTTAAAAGTAATCCTCAAAGAAATTATCTAGTTATTCCAAAGTATCTGTAATCTGATTACAATATTTTTGCTGGTAACGTAACGGTTTACAGTTACCATTTTTGTTATCCCTTACATGTAATCTGTTACACCCCAACCCTGATTGTAGTTGCATGCCCCTGATCACTTTATTGATTTTTTATTTTTTATTTAAAGACTTGGCTTTCAATATGAAACGCAGGTGAAGCGGTTTAAAACGCATATTTTTTTGAACGTCTGCGGTCTTTTGAAAAATGCAGATTTCTGAAAGCTAATAGGACTCCTGAGCCAATTTGAAAAATGCAGATTTCTGAAAGCTAATAGGACTCCTGAGCCAATTTGAAAAATGCAGATTTCTGAAAGCTAATAGGACTCCTGAGCCAATTTGAAAACGACATACCATCAGCATCTTCAGGTCAGCTCTCTCCGCTGGATTCTTGATCAGACTATTAACACAAACAGTTGATCATCTCTATGACTCCAGAGAAATCATTAGAAAACTCAGCAAAGAGAAATAAAAGGAACGCTTTCTCCACTCCAGAAGTTCTTGGAGTAGGTTAGTAGCACAGGGAATCACAATAAGCATTTTGCTGACTTTACCTAATATGAAGTGATTCTCTAGAGGTGAGAATCTAAGTTTGTTCCATATTGCTCTAGGCTCTGCCTAGTGTATACAATAATTCACAAGATGTGGAGAGTCCACACACAGCCACCAAACAATCATAGTAAACCAACTGGGAATTCTGTCTGAATGCTGACAATAAAAGGTGCTGAGGTAATAATAGGCAGTATTATTATATGATGAATGCTTGGGCTCACCATTTTGTCACAAACTCCTGGAAATCGTTGGTGAAGACACCGAGTGGAAGCCTGGGAGGAGGCTGGGAATGAGGAGAAGACAAAACTAGTTTCAAAATAACCAGAACACACGAACAAGGCGAATATATTGTGGAGTCAGCAGTTCATCTGACCTCATTGACAATGTAGTCCAGTAGCTCAAATATAGCCATGGCAGGTCGACTGTCCATCCCATGTCCTGAGGAAGAGGACAATATGGAGAGGTATTTAGATATTATAAATAAAACATAACATTTTTTTTGTAATTATATATTTTTTTCTTCCATTTTCCTTTTATTGAAAAGCAAAAATAAATCTGTTTGAAAAGCAGTTATGTAATCGGTGTTGTAATATTGTGTAAGAAGAAAGGGCTTCAGGTGTGTTCTAACCGCTGACTGGTCGTCCTCCTGGTGGTCTGGGGAGGCGGTTGGAGGGGGCCTGTGGTTCCCCCTCAGCTCCATCCTGTACTGGCCGGCCAAAGATGGCTTCCAGCTCCTTGGCGTCAGGCGGGGGGATGGGGTAGCGGCCGATGGCCAGCTCCACCAGGGACAGGCCCATGCTCCACACGTCTGACTGCACAGAGTAGTGTGTGCCCTGCAGTCTCTCCGGCTGTTGAGGAATACACGCACGTCACACCCAGAGTGGGCCAAGTGGGCGGGCAGCTCTGTGCATCGCTCCCTCCAGGTGTCTGGGGGAAGGGGACAGGGCTGGCAGCGGCTGCCTCCATGTGACACAGCCCTCTACTGGGTACGGACTCGGCTCTTGGCAAGGCGGCTTGGGCAGGGGAGGGAGAGCTGACTCACCGACATGTAGGAGCGCGTTCCCACGAAGGAGTTGGCCATGGAGTCGATGAGCTGGCCACTCACGCCAAAGTCACACAGCTTGATCTCCCCGCGCGAGTTCACCAGGATGTTGGAGGGCTTGACGTCTGCGTGGCAGAGCAGGGAGGGAGGACAGTTGAGTTGTCAGAGAGCGAGAGAGGGCTGGAGGTCCAGACCCAGCAGCCCCTTCCCTACTTCTCTTTGTCCCTGTCCCTCTACCATGCCAGACACCTCACCACTGACATTTCACAAAGCCACTGATTCTGCTAGTTAGCATGGACCGCAACATTTACATTTGAGACCATACAAACAAGCCAAATCCTCCTCAATCCCTCTAGTCTGGAAAAATTCTCTCAATAATGGGGTGTAGTAGACCTGCTATCCATCCTCTGTGGTGACCCCTCCCACTTCAGAGGAGACAGAGGGGCAAGTATGAGAGGTGGCGTGACAGAGACAGAGGGAGGGGGCTGCAGGGTGTGGCTGCCATGTAATCACATCGGAGAGCGTGTAATTACCGACTGGGCTCCTAGACAGCTCTGCCTCAGCCCTGCTGCTGAACACCACCACACCCCAATACACCGTGGCGCTCAGCTCCGCCTCTAACTACACCCCAGAGCCCACCCCATCGGCTCCACATACACCAGTGCCCTCAACTAAAAAAAAATTAAAAACTGTACACCACAACGCTCAGCTCAAAACACTTCACCACCGCCCTCAACTTCAGAACACTAGACACCAGAACTCCTCAGCTTCAGATACACCCAAACACACTATAGACATCACACGAATTCATCCCATCCAAATCAAACACTATCCAGGGTCTCAAATCATATCGTTAATATGCACAAAAACACACACATTCTATATGGAGAGCTGTCGCTTACCTCTGTGCATGATCTGGTGTTTTTCCCGCAGATAGGCAAGTCCTCTGAGTACCTTTAAAAGTGAGATGCACACATTTTATTTAACACAACATATAATAACCCACACTTCCTGGACCTGAAATCATACAAAGACCAGCTCGGAGTCCATAGATACATCCATACAGCTTTGTGTGCACTATGGTGTTGAATGCTGAACTGTAGTCAATGAATAGCTCTCCTTTTGTCCAGGTGGGAAAGGGCAGTGTGGGGTGCGATTGAGATTGCGCCATCTGTGGATCTGTTGGGGCGTTAGGCGAATTGGTGTGGGTCTAGGGTTTCAGGCATGGTGTTGTTGATGTGAGCCATGACCAGCCTTTCAAAGCACTTCATGGCTACAGACGTGAGTGCTATGGGACGGTAATCCTTTAGGCAGGTTACCTTCGCTTTCTTGGGCACAGGGACTATGGTGGTATGTTTGAAACATGTAGGTATTACAGACTCAGGTCAGGGAGAGGTTGAAAATGTCAGCGAAGACACTTGACAGTTGGTACGCGCATACTTTGAGTACACGTCCTGGTAATCAATCTGGCCCTGCGGCTTTGTGAATGTTGACCTGTTTAAAGGTCTTGCTCACAATGGCTACGGAGATCATGATCACACAGTCGTCCGGAACAACTGGTGCTCTCATGCATGCTTCAGTGTTGCTGGCCTTGAAGCCAGCATAAAAGGCTAAATGTTTGCTAAAAAACTATTATTATGGAAAAGTATTACAGTAATGTAGTAATTGTTACCCAGAAATTATTTTATAATAATTGCATCAGGCCTTTAACCACATGGGAAGGGAGCAGAGTGCATTTGATCACAGTTGTGACATACTGTGAAGTTGTTATGTTTAGAGCACAGATGGGCAACTGGCCCGCGGATCAATTCCCCCACAAGGTGCAATTTTGAAATGTGGTTGTGCATTAGTAGTTTATGTCTTGTTATGTCCGTTACTCAATTGGCCTGTGTCAGCTAAAACTTTTTAGTTTGGTAATTTGTGTTATGGCCAGCTATGGTTGAATTACCGACCGTGGGGCTCTCATTGCTTTTGTTAGTCACTCCGGTCATCATATTAAAAACTGCAAACATTTGTCTCCACCCTATGGCAATATGTGTAGAATTGCAGGAAATGTGGTGTAAGACTGCTGATTTTTTTCTCCACCCCATGGCAAAATATATAGAATTGCAGGAAACTTGCTTTAAAATTAGATAAATCTAGACATCTACAAAATAACCGCAAGTACCACTGAATGAAGCACAAATAATACACAAGTAAATCTTCATTATGTAGTGTAATACTCACTGCTATGCTGACTTTGCCCAGGATCTCCTCAGGGATTCTCCTGGCTTCCTTCAGTACCTGATCCAGAGAGCCTCCATCCTGTTCCCAACAGGCCACGGCTTAATGTCTGACACACACTACTACTGTACACGGTCTGCATTTAGTATCGTTTTGTCATACAGTAATACACAATAGCTCCAGGTGCATGGCAAGGTATCTCGTAACAACAACAACTGGTTTGTTAGTGTTATACCACAGGTCCTATTATAAGCATCATTGCCGTCTCAAAACCACACACAAATGTTCATACGCAAAAATGAGAGTTCACACATCTGCCTTTTTGCCATGAACCCCCCTATTGTCTTCCAGCAAGCTGCATCATTCCAGCGTAATGTTAGTTCAATGACTGAGGTAAATCAGACACTCCCCCTCAACTCAAACCTCTGTCTCTCTCACTCTTACCATGTGCTCCATACAGATACTGATCTCGCCATCGCTGTAGAAGGCCCCGTAGAAGCCCACGATGTAGGGAGAGTTACACTCATGGAGCACCTGCAGCTCTCTGATTATCTGGTTCCTGATGGCAGGCTTAATCTCCAGGTGGATGAGCTGTGGAGTAGAGAGATCAGATAAACATTCGAATAATCTACTGCTCATCTAGAATAACTATCAGTTTCAGAGTCAAAAAATCTGGATTTGGAGAAAAATGTCAAAAGTACATACAAGGTTAGACTCACCTTCCGGGCCATGACCAGTCTGGAGGGTTTGTGGCGGACCTTGTTGACCACTCCACCGTTGCCAGCGCCCAGCTCACATATGGGGTGGAAATCATCATCTTTCAGCTCGCCCACTTGGGCTTTCTGGGTGAGGAAAGCCTCCAGACGTTTCCTCTGCTGTTCGTCCAAATCTAGCTCGCCTAGCTTTTTCTGTAAGGCCTCCAGATTGGCTCTAAAAAGGAGATATGCATGGAGTGAGCATGGCATAGATCAATATTAAACAACCATATTCTTGACCATTTTCCTGGGGACACATTTGTATTCTAGCCGAGCAGTACCAGATACAACTGATCACTGAGCCCATGATTGGTTTGAATCAGGTGTGTTAGGCTAGTGTTACGTAGGTTAGTTTTGGCCTGGAACTAAATTGTGCAACTACAGTTCCTGGAATCAACATTTGCCTAATATCAGTACAGTACATGCCCTCAGCCCTCCTTGAACACTCACTCGGACGCAGCATCGATGGTCGTGGAGATGGACTGCCCCTCTCCAATGGGCGTGATATTTAGGGGAACGGGTCTTCTCTTCGGAGCCATTTCGAAATATTTGACAGTGCACTGGACGACTTTCCAAAGCAAATCAGTACAATAATTAACTGATATTTCAAAGTTGTTCTAAAACAGCAACAGGGGTAAATGTTGCTGGCGGTCTGTGACTTAACGTTAGCTAAGTAACGTTACTTTGCGATCATGGCAGATAACTGTAAGGACAATCCCTAATGCACGTCACCTACAGGTGCATTTGACTAACGTTACTTAGATAACTAACTAGTTAACGAGTACAGAATATTTCACAAACAAACTAGCTAGCTATAACAGTAACGTTACACTAGCAGTATTTCTTACACAACACATTAACGTTACTGTTCCTTTCGATTATTGCCTAGCTAGCAAGCTAGCTGCTAGGCGATAACTAGAACCAGCTCCCCTACGAAAATCGTGTGCTGCGTTCCTCAAATTGGAGCGGCCCTCGCCACTCAGGTCTCACGGAAAGGACAGCGGTGGCGGTTGACAGAACTGGTCACTGACCGAGGATGGTTGGCCTTCGAAGGTTTGGGGGGTGCCGCGGTGGACCTTCCCTATGCAGCCGGGTGTGAAGCTTGGTTGCGGAGAAGGGTTTCGGCAGAGACAGGAAGCGAGACACCCCACTCGCAGTTGTTTTCTTTTGGTTTAATGGACCCAGCTGCTATTGTCTTGGTGTCTATGGGAGACACACCCAGTTAAGTAGACCGGAACTGACTTATTTTTTCCAATGGTAAACGGCATGAGTGAACTATCTTTGCTTATGGGGTTTCTGTACAGGAAACAGAAACATGTTCGTCACTAGTTACCAAAGCCACAAAGTCATAAACCCCGCCTATAAACTAAAATGTATCTTCTTAAATATAGATTTTTAAACCTAACCTTAACCACACTGTTAACTTTATGGCTAATCCTAACCTTAAATTAAGATATAGACCATTTTGACTATGTGGCTGTGCTATCTAGTGTAAACCCAGCAACTGTTTGAATGTTAAATGACGAGACAGAGGCATTGATGCGAGTAAACCAGTCTTGTTCAGTACATCACGACACATCCGGGTATCTCAAGCACCCCGGTAAAACACAAGAGTTGCAGTAATGAACATTTACCAACAGATGGCATCACTGTGTCATCTTACACCCATAACATCTTCCATTTAATAAAATAGGACAGGCGGTGTCAATTCACTAACAAAACAAACCTAGTAACAATTTCCAACATGAACAGTTTAGTATTTATTTATTTTTTTCTCAGGTAACAACATATTTTGATATTCTCTTCACTTTTATCTCTATCTGTCAACAATCCCTGTACAGATTAAGTATTTTTGGTGGCTGGGACACACGCCCGCAGCGTGAAAAGACAGGGGGCTTGTCTGCGAGGACTGCGGGTTCCTGCACAGGCGTGTCACCTGAATGTCTAAGGGGAGAATTGATGGGCGAGGGAGCGGCCGACCTGTGATCCCCTGGCTCTTCGCCCAGTGCCTCAGGCCCCATGTGACTTGCTGGGGTTCTGTATTTTGTTATGCGACCCCTTTGGCCATCAGGGTTCTGAGTAGGTGCTGGCTCAGCAATCCGAAGGTCAACCCTGTTACGATGGTACAGTGATCCATTCACTTCGACCAAGTAGGAGCGTGGTGCCACTTACTGTACACAGGATCCGAGTCACCAGAGGCGCGTCCAGGTCCCCTGGTAGTGGCTTCATTCGCACCGTTTCACCCACCCTGAGCTCAAGTAAGTCTTTTGCTGATTTGTCGTAGACCTGTCTTCTGTGACGTAGCTTCACCAGCACGTCTGTCACCACACATGGCTCCAGGAGAGTGCTGGCTACTGGCAGAGCTGCTTTTAAGCGCCATGCCATGAGGCACTGTGCCGGGCTTGCTATCCATGCCTTCTGTCGGGGTATTGCGCCACTGCAGGATTGCTTTCCAGGCATCTTTGCCCTCTCGCAGAGCCTTTTTGCAGAGGTTCTTTGTGATTTTTTTGCACACTGTGTGTTGTTCATGCATGGAGCGTGTGTGAGTGCCTGATGCAGTAGCCCTGCTGAGCGTGTCACTCACATACATCTCTGGCCCTGGCTTACACACCACCTTGAGGTTGTAGTTTTGTAGGGCCAGTAGCATGCTCTGCAGTCGTTTTGGGGCATTCAGGAGAGGCTTGCTGAATATAGCAATAAGGGGCTTGTGATCTGTCTCTGCGGTAATATTGTCGCGCCCGTACAGGTAGTGGTGGAAGCGTTGGCATGCAAACACAATGCTGAGGCACTCCTTCTCTACAGGTGTCTGGGTGACCAGTTGTTTTATTTCCCTCACCGCTGCGTCATGTTTTGGGAGCCAATGCCAGATGGTGTCCTTGTCCATGAGCCTCCTCAGTGGCTCACACACTTCAGAGAGCCGCGGTAGGAATTTGGCCAGGTAGGTAACGAATCCGACGAAGCGCTGCACTCCCTTCACGTCAGATGGGTGGGGCATTTCCAAGACAGCCTTCACTTTTTCAGGATCCGCCTTCAATCCGGTGGAGGACAAGATGTGCCCATGAAAGCGGACCTCTGGCACTTTAAACTGAAGCTTTTTTATGCTTAGCCTTAGCTTGACCTGTCTGCATCTGACCATCAGTGCCAGCAGCTTGACGTCATGGTCACATTCTGCCTCCTCATCACTGTCCCCACAGCCCACTACGAGGATGTCATCTGCTATGGGTTCCACGCCACTGAGTCCCATCAACAGCTCATGCTGTTTCCGCTGATACACCTCTGGAGCCACAGAGACACCAAACGGAAGCTTCAACCACCTCTTCCTGCCCCAGGGTGTCCAAAAGGTGGTCATGTAGCTGCTGGGCTCGTCGAGCTTGCACTGCAGGAAGCCATCTCTGGCATCCACGAGCGTGAAGACTCTGGCCTTTGGGAGCTTGTAAAGAACATCCTCCAACGTGGGCATAATGTAATGTGAACGTCGCAGAGCTCGGTTGAGGTGTTTAGGATCAATGCATATCCGTAGCTTGTCTGGTTTGTTGATGATAACCATATTACTTATCCAGTCTGTAGGCTCGGTGACAGATATGATGTGGCCATCTGCTTTGTATTTGTCAAGCTGAGCCTTCGTAGCTGCTTTCATGGCCACTGGTACATTGCGGGGTGCACACTGGACAGGCTGGATTGCTGCGTCCAACTCAAAGTGGGCTTCCCCGGGAACTGACTCGACCGGTGCGTTGAAGACATCATGGTACTTGCTTAGGAGTGTCTCCTTGCTCAGGGGCCCAGCCTGGACTTTGTCTATAATGTTAAGATCAGCTGGGATGGTGAAGTTAATAAGCCCAAGGCGCTCGCATGTAGAACCTGACAGTAATGGCTGTTGACTAGCCTCAACTATTTCAAACTCAAGGGTGTATTTCTGGCCACGTAAAACACACTCTGTCACAAACAGGCCTAAAGAGGTCATGAACTGGCCTGAATACAGTTTCAGCTTGGTGCTACTCTGTGTGAGTTTGTCTCTGGGCGCGAGCCCCCTTTTGTCTATAAGGCTCATAACGTTGCATGTGACCCCTGAATCTAGCTGGCATTGCTGTGGTTTATTATTAAGTAGCAGAGTGACACACCACTTTTGTCCTTTTGCCCTCACTGCCCCTATGCACTCGCTAGAATGTACATCCTCTGTGCTGTCGTTCCCTTCATCTGTGTTTGTTTCCATGGAGTGCACTTTACCCTCCTTTCTCTTGCTTTTCATGCAGACCCTTGCGAAGTGATTAGCTGTACCACAGGATTTGCATATTTTTCCATAGGCTGGGCAGTGTTCTTTTCCTCGTCCATGAGAAATGCCACAATATCGGCATGTATTGGGGTTGTCTACTGCAGAGTTGGCTGTAGTATTAGCATTAGCTGTGGCAAAGGGGAATTTCTTTACTGGCTGCCTGAATGTAGCATTGACATTGTCCGTATGTTGCCTTTCTAGCTCCATGGACCTTATCCGTACATCAGCTCTGCTGCACGGCATGTCTCCACTGCCAAGACCAGCGTCAGGTCGCGTTCTCTCAGCAAACGTCTGCGGGTGCCCTCATCAGTTATGCCAAGCACAATCTTATCTCTGATCAGTTCATCTCTTAAAGCACCATAGTCACATGTAGCTGCCTTTTCCCTTAACCTAGTGACAAAGACTCCCCGTCCTCCTGTTTGCAACGACCGAAAACATTGGAGTCTTCCAAAAATCGCGAGACTGAGCTATCATGGGCATAGCAATTGAACTATCGCCAGGTCTCTCATGATTAGCGACCTCCAATGGAAGGTTGTAGAAATTACAATCAAGACGTTTTCTTCAACTAGCTACTCAAATACTTCAGATCAGACTACAAACTTACTTCACTTTTCAAAAGGTTTGCTTAGATTTTTGTTTCATTTTAGTATTTCACCTCTGGAAGTCTAAGCCTCGGGAGTTTTTTTTTACTAAGCTAATATATGGCATTGTTTTAAGATGGTCATACCATGGATCATTTAGCTATCTGATTTGGAATTTTAGGACCCCTGTAGGTATAAAAACATACCGTTGAAGTTGAAAGTTTACATACACCTTAGCCAAATACATTTAAACTCAGTTTCACAATTCCTTACATTTAATCCTAGTAAGAATTCCCTGTCTTACGTCAGCTAGGGTCACCACTTTATTTAAAGAATGAAATGTCAGAATAGTAGTAGAGAGAATTATTTATTTCAGCTGTTATTTCTTTCATCACATTCCCAGTGGGTCAGAAGTTTACATACACTCAATTAGTATTTGGTAGCATTGCCTTTAAATAGTTTAACTTGGGTCAAACGTTTTGGGTAGCCTTCCACAAGCTTTCCACAATAATTTCGTAAGAAGCATTTCAAGGTCCTGGAGTGGCCTAGCCAGTCTCCAGATGTCAACCCCATAGAAAATCTTTGGAGGGAGTTGAAAGTCCGTGTTGCCCAGCAACAGCCTCAAAACGTCACTGCTCTAGGAGGAATGGGCCAAAATACCAGCAACAGTGTGTGAAAACCTTGTGAAGACTTACAGAAAACATTTGACCTCTGTCATTGCCAACAAAGGGTATATAACAAAGTATTGAGAAACTTTTGTTATTGACCAAATACTTATTTTCCACCATAATTTGCAAATAAATTCATAAAACATCCTACAATGTGATTTTCTGGATTTTTTTTCTCATTTTGTCTGTCAAAGTTGAAGTGTACCTATGATGAAAATTACAGGCCTCTCATCTTTTTAAGTGGGAGAACTTGCACAATTGGTGGCTGACTAAATACTGTTTTGCCCCACTGTAGATACTTTTGTACAGATTTCCTCCAGCATCTTCACAAGGTCCTTTGCTGTTGTTGATCTGGGATTGATTTGCACTTTTCGCACCAAAGTATTTTCATCTCTAGGAGACAGAACACGTCTCCTTCCTGAGCGGTAAGACGGCTGTGTGGTCCCAAGGTGTTTATACTTGTACTGTACTGTACAGATGAACGTGGTACCTTCAGGCATTTGGAAATTGCTCCCAAGGATGAACCAGACTTGTGGAGGTCTACAATTTTTTTTCTGAGATATTGGCTGATTTCTTTTGATTTTCCCATGATGTCAAGCAAAGAGGCACGGAGTTTGAAGGTAGGCCTTGAAATATATCATTAGCCTATCAGAGGCTTCTAAAGCCATGACATAATTTTCTGGAATTTTCCAAGCTGTTTCAAGGCACAGTCAACTTAGTGTATGTAAACTTGGCTACCCGGACTATTTGCATTGTGTTCCCCCTCTTTTACGCTGCTGCTACTCTCTGTTTATCATATATGCATAGTCACTTAAACTATACATTCATGTACATACTACCTCAATTGGGCCGACCAACCAGTGCTCCCGCTCATTGGCTAACCGGGCTATCTGCATTGTGTCCCGCCACTCACCACCTGCCAACCCCTCTTTTTACGCTACTGCTATTCTCTGTTCATCATATATGCACAGTCACTTTAACCATATCTACATGTACATACTACCTAAATCAGCCGGACTAACCGGTGTCTGTATGTTGCCTCGCTACTGTATATGGCCTCGCTACTGTTATTTTCACTGTCTTTTTACTGTTTTCTTTCTTTACTGACCTATTGTTCACCTAATACCTTTTTTGCACTATTGGTTAGAGCCTGTAAGTAAGCATTTCACTGTAAGGTGAACCTGTTGTATTCGGCGCACGTGACAAACTTTGATTTGACTTCTGACCCACTGGAATTGTGATACATAGCGAATTATAAGTGAAATAATCTGTCTGTAAACAATTGTTGGAAAAATTGTGTCAGGCACAAAGGACATGTCCTATCCGACTTGCCGAAACTATAGTTTGTTAACAAGACATTTGTGGAGGGGTTGAAAAACGAGTTTTAATGACTCCAGCTAAGTGTATGTAAACTTCCTACTTCAACTGTATACAGTACCAGTCAAACGTTTATACACACCTACTCATTCCAGGGTTTTTCTTTATTTTACTATTTTCTACATTGTAGAATAATAGTGAAGACATCAAAACTATGAAATAACAGATATAGAATCATGTAGTAACCAAAAAAAAAAACACAAGCAATGGACATTAACATTGAGTGGCTGCTGCCAACACACTGACTCAACTCCAGCCACTTTAATAATGGGAATTGATGTAAAATATATCACTAGCCACTTTAAACAATGCTACCTAATATGTTTACATACCCTACATTATTCATCTCATATGTATACGTATATACTGTACTCTATATCATCTACTGCATCCTTATAACCTTAATAATCACTAGCCACTTTAACTATGCCACTTTGTTTACATACTCATCTCATATGTATATACTGTACTCAATACCATCTACTGTATCTTGCCTATGCTGCTCTGTACCATCACTCATCCATATATCTTTATGTACATATTCTTTATCCCCTTACACTGTGTATAAGACAGTAGTTTTGGAATTTTTAGTTAGATTACTTGTTGGTTATTACTGCATTGTCGGAACTAGAAGCACAAGCATTTCGCTACACTCGCATTAACATCTGCTAACCATGTGTATGTGACAAATAAAATTTGATTTGATTTGATTTGACATTAGACTGTTGAAAATCTGTCCTTTGGTCTGATGAGTCCAAATTTGAAATGTTTGTCTTTGTGAGATGCAGAGTAGGTGAACGGATGATCTCTGCATGTGTGGTTCCCACCGTGAAGCATGGATGAGGTGGTGTAATAGTGCTCTGCTGTAAGACTGTGATTTATTTAGAATTCAAGGCACACTTAACCAGCATGGCTATCACATTCTGCAACAATACGCCATTCTATCATTTGTTTTTCAACAGGACAATGACCCAACACACCTCCAGGCTGTGTAAGGGCTATTTGACCAAGAAGGAGAGTGATGGAGTGCTGCATCAGATGTCCTGACCTCAACCTAATCGAGATGGTTTGGGATGAGTTGGACAGCAGAGTGAAGGAAAAGCAGCCAACAAGTGCTCAGTATATGTGGGAACTCCTTCAAGACTGTTGGAAAAGCTTTCCAGGTGAAGCTGGTTGAGAGAATGCCAAGAGTGTGCAAAGCTGTCATCAAGGCAAAGGGTTGCTACTTTGGAGAATCTAAAATAGATTGATTTGTTTAACACTTGTTTGGTTACTACATGATTGTGTGTTATTTCATAGTTTCGATGTCGTCACTATTATTCTACAATGTAGAAAATAGTCAAAATAAAAAGACAATTCCTTGAATGAGTAGGTGGGTCCAAACTTTTGACTGGTACTCTATATACAACAATTTTGATAAAATATTTAAATTTGACCACTATTGTTCATAGAAGCATACTGAAAAACACTTCTAAATGGCAGAACACAGGGAAAAAAATCATATAGAATAAGGTTGTGTTTTTTCTATTCCTAGGAGA
This sequence comes from Oncorhynchus mykiss, assembly GCF_057628025.1. Lineage (NCBI taxonomy): Eukaryota > Metazoa > Chordata > Actinopteri > Salmoniformes > Salmonidae > Oncorhynchus > Oncorhynchus mykiss. Next base: position 19,038,339 of record NC_143025.1, read on the forward strand.
TAAGAAAGCTAAGGAAATATTGTTTTTTGGACACAACGACCTCCATAACTTAAAAAAATAATAACAGTACCGATTACCTTCAGACAAGTCCTGTGACACTTGTGGGGGTCGTAAAGCAAAACGGAGAACATAGTGTTTATGAGAATCTCCCCTTTCCATAGTGGGGTGATATTAGTTTGTAACCCAAATGGTTCGGACGCTACAGACGTTTTCATGAGAAGATTGATTTTAGTGATGCTTCATGGCCTAACAAACATCGCTGTAGCTCGGCCACCTTCCACCGCAGATGCAGAAGGGCGACATAGCCGGATAGAGAACATATTTTTCTTAAACTGACAGATTTTGATGGGGATTTTTTTAGTATGTTACTTAGACACGTGCATCAAGATACTATTAAAGGCTTACATTTAGGATGGAGAACTTCACTTAGCGTTCAACACCATAGTGCCCTCCAAGTTCATCACTAAGCTGAGGACCCTGGGACTGGAACACCCTGGAACACCTCCATCTGCAACTGGTTCCTGGATTTTCTGACGGGACACCCCCAGGTGGTGAGAGTAGGTAACACATCCGCCACGCTGACCCTCAAAACAGGGGCCCCTCAAGGGTGCGTTCTTAGACCCCTCCTGTCCTCCCCGTTCACCCACGACTGCGTGGTCGGGCTACACTTCAACACCATTATTAAGTTTGCTGATGACACAAGGGTGGTAGGCCTGATCACAGACGACGATAAAACAGCCTACAGGGAGATCAGAAACCTAGCAGTCTGCTGCCAGAACAACCTCTTCCTCAATGTCAGCAAGACAAAGGAGCTGATCGTGGACTACAGGAAACGGAGGGCCGAGCACAGCCCCATTCACATAGAACTGCCTGAAGTGGAGCAGATTGAGAGCTTAAAATTCCTCGGTGTACATATCCCTAAGGATCTATTATGGTCCAAACATACCAACACAGTCGTGAAGAGGGCTCGACAACGCCTTTTCCCCCTCAGGAGGCTGAAAAGATTTGGCATGGGCCCTCAGATCCTCAAAAGGATTATACAACTGTACCATTGGGAGCATCTTGACTGGCTGCATCACCGCTTGGTATGGCAACTGCTTGGCATCCGACTGCAAAGAGCTACAGAGGGTAGTGCATACGGCACAGTACATCACTGGGGCAGAGCTACCTGCCATCCAGGACCTCTATACCAGGCGATGTCAGAGGAAGGCCCTAACAATTGTCAAAGACTCCAGACACCCAAGTCATAGACGATTCTCTCTGCTACTGCACGGAAAGCGGTATCGATGCAGTCTGGAACCAACATGATCCTGAACAGCTTCTACCCCCAAGCCATAAAAGACTGATCATTAATAAATTGATAGCCATTATTTATTTTGCACTAACTTTGACTCATCACCAACACTGCTGCTACCGTTTACCATCTGTCACTTTATTCCTAGTTATATGTATATACTCATCTACCTCAATTACCTCGTACCTCTGCACATCGACTTGGTACCCCTTGTACATAGCCAAGTTAGCGTTACTCATTGGTCATTACTATGTGTTTTACTTTAATATTATTTCTCTATTTTCTTTCTCTGCACTTTTTTGGAAGGGCCTATACGTAAGCATTTCACTGTTAGTCCACATCTGTTTTACGAAGCATGTGACAAATACAATTTGATTACCTATGGGAAAACTGGCAAAAGTCATTTGATCATGATTAAATGTTTGTTTTAAATCACTTTTTCCAGAAGGAACTTCAGTTAAGTAATTTTAGCTTTAAAAGTTTCTAAGACCATTAGATTTAAAAAATGTTTTAATTAGTTCCACACATCAATAACAGGTGTTCGAATACGATTATTTAGAATTTTAGTTCTTTTTGAACAGGAGACAAATGTGTCAGGTACAGGACATCACACCAATCTACACCTCAACCACCTCCCTTACACCTAAAGTGGCATCAGTTCCATCACTGGTATTTGTGATTTTATTGGACTTTCGGAACAACTGGAGGCAATTCAAAGCTTAATAAAATATTTTAATTGTATTGTCTTTTAATATGAACATATAAAAAGACAAACAAAACATTTACATCAAGGATTGCAAGCCACTGCTCATGCTACCTTAAGCATTATTATAATTGAGTTCCTTAGAAACAACATGTACTTCACCTCTCTCGCCTTGCCCACGATATGAAAAAGCTTGAGGAAATCTTATCTGTGCAGCGATGTTCTTCTACACTTTTGCACCTGTAAATTTAAACAATGTGATTTAAATCTGTAAAGTAATTTATGTTAGTTGAAGATTAAATTCTGCAAGATGTATTAACATGTTGCTTAAATGCATTAAGTTGTACAACGACTGTCATTCAGGGACATGGCTACGGTTTGAGTTTCTTTTACAGAAAGTGCCATCAATCATTGCGGGTTTCCCATGTTTACAGGACTCACCAATCGGTATAACAATCCGCAAGCTATATGGACATGTCATGAGTACTGCAGAATATTGGAAGACCAGGTTAACATAAAAGACCAGAGCCCATAAATTTCCTCAAGGTCGTTACCATCTCATTATTAGATTAGGTATACTACTACACTTTGGACAAAATGTCTACGCAAGTCTGAATTCAGGATGATCACAAAATATCAATATGCTAGTCAAATGCATGCATCATCAATACCATGAGACATTTTTGGAATTTAGAACACACAGTTCTATAAAAACAGAAATGCCATCTCTACAATTCTGAATGAAAACAGGGACTATCTTGGGGTGAGGAATCTAATGACCTGGAAAGTAAATAAAAGTGAGAGGATATTTAAACTCATACCATCCATGTAGCCAAATTCTCTCAACAACATCAAAAGATGAACTGTTTATTACAATTTTAACTGTGCCTGTGGAAAAAAGCTCCTCTGAAGAAGCTATTACGGATGTAGAGGACATTCATCTAGGATCTATGTGATATTAAATGCTGATTTCTGAGGGTAATATCTTTGAACTGGGAGGAGGCAGAATGTGTCATTGGTTAGAAGTGCTAAGTTTCCTCAGAGGAAAAGGAATGGAACCTGTCTAACAATGGCAGTGCTTTGTGCCACAATCATTCACTCTTCCACAAAAAGTCCAAACTTCGTAAGTGTTCTGCTATCCCTTACTGAAAACGTGTACAGATCAGAGCCGTATATAAATGCTCTGGTAAAGCACTCTTTCCATTGAGACATTTGTACATTTTAATATAAACTGCCATTCAAATAAAAGACGCGAAGCAATCAAATATCAATAAATAAAATACTTAAGACGAAGAAAATTAAGTCAAAAAGGATGACGACACTAACAAATGAATCCCATTCCAGATCTGAAGATACATCCCTCAAGTCTTCCACTCCAGGGAAACAAAAAAAAAATAAGTTCATTCATTTTCTTACTGAGCCTTCCTGTGTAGACCAGCTCAAGTAGCCAAACAACTGTGGGCTCCAGCCTCCACCAATCTTAACTCAAAACAAAAAGGCACCCAAATCTGACCTAACAACAAGATCATGCCTCAACATGATCTTGACCAATTGTGTGGATACTAATATTTGTGACATGATCATTCTTTAGTTAGAGCCTTATTCAATAAAAAATAAAAATAAAAAAAGAACTCTAGTCCAGTTCAAAACCCTGCAAAGCTCTCAGGATATCAGGGGAAGGTTGAATGCAGCAGTAGTCAGTCTCTAGACTATCCAACTGTTGAAAACAGACATGAAATAGGCAAGTGAAAAGAATACATCCTGCATTTGTTTCCTTGATCAATATGAACAACACTGGCAAAACAGAACACTGGGAAGAATCTGAAAAGAGCATGTTCCAAAACCTCAAATGAGAACTGCTTGTTTTTGCAAACTCTCCACAAAGACAATTGCTTGTCATATGAATTCAGCCACCAAATCAAATCGTAGATTTCAATGCAATGAGGGGTATATACAATAACTTGTCAAAGACACAGCATTCCTGGGTCGTATTCAGTAGGCACAAATTGGAACAAAAATGCTCGAATGGAGTTAAATAGGGAGGTACCAACTGTACTTGTCCAATAAGAAATGCTCATTCTGTTACAAACCATAAAAATATGTTTTGCAACATGTGCCCTAATAAACACGACCCTGATTCCAATAACCCATTCCTTAGAAAGGCCATACATAAATTGTTTGGAAAAGTGAGGCGAGTGAGCGAAAAAAAGTTAGACAATAAAAATAGACCCTCTTGTTAAATACTATAGCAACCTTAGTTCAGGTGCTACTCTCTCTGATCAAGTAAGTTTGCTGTGTATGACTGAGGTAGGTTGTCAGCATTTAAAGACAATAAAAATGGGGAAAGGTTTTGTTAGAGCTAATTTATTTTCATTGTCTGAATAAATTAAACAGAACGAAAAAGTAGGGGTGTTCAATTTAATCATATTCCAGAAAAATCTAGTCTGTTGTTCGTGTCCCAAATGATTCATTTAAGTTATTTTGACCTCTTACCACTGAACTACTGAGGAGGCTCCATATCTCCCACTGCCTGCGATCACAAAAAGTGACGAAATTCTGAGACGCAAACACCAAATGCTTGTGGCTTTGAGAGCCTTAAGTTCAAGTCAAATACAAAGTACAAGAAGATGGAGGGGATAAATAGTTCGGGAGGTTACTCTTTTCAATGGTCTTTATGATGGAGGATACAGAATTTGAATGCTGGGAGGGGGAGGGTCACAAGTGTCAGGGAGCTGCTTTTTCCAGTGGTGTATTGAGGAAGCCTAACCACTCCAGAGGTTGACAGTGCATGTATGTGCATGTGTCTGTGTGAATATATGCTAGAGTAGTGGGGGCGGGTGATGTAGTAGGGACTAATGATTTCCAGTCCTCCAACCTAGCCCAACCCTCTCTCCCAGTCTGTGGGGTCAGTCCGCCAGTCAGTACGCTGTGACCAGGTCCTTGTCATAGTCGTATCGGCCCCTCTTGGGGGCGGGGCTGTCCTGGCTGTCCTCAGTGTCGTCGCTGTCTCCTCCAGCCCCTCCCCCCTCCTCCTCCTCCTCAGAGTCTAGAGTCAGATCAACCACCACTCCTCCTCCCGCCCCCCCCGCCGTGGACCCAGCTCCTGACTTCCCCGTCTGGCTGGTGCTGCTGTGGGCCGGGGAGTGGCCATTTACCTCAGGAACACCTGAGAAGAAGGAACAGGTTCACACACTATTACAAACCAATGCTGTTTAAAAAAAGATAAACAGACATGACCTACACAGCGTGGCATCTTAAATTAATTTTGAAAACTTAAATTAAAAATCAAAACGTTAGTCTGCAATTGTCAAAAAGGCAATAATGGCAATATTTGACATGCACTTACATATATCCAGAACAGGGTAGTCAGGCGTGTTGCTGCGTTCCCTCTCCTTCTCCTTCTCATCTCGGATGGGTCTCCATGAACCGTCAGTCAGATATTCAATCTCCTCAATATCCTCATGGGTCTCTTTTAAGATCTCAGATGCCAGCCTGAAACATGAGACAAACAGTCCGTAAGAGAAGTACATATCATATCAGGACACACAAGAAGGGATCGATCGGATGTGTCCCACAACACACATTATCAACTTTCAAATCTTAGTTAGGAAGTTTGTGGAATTTTATTTATCTAGGCAAGTCAGTCAAAAATCTATTCTTACTTACAATGACAGCCTACCCCGACCAAACCCTAACGACGCTGGGCCAATTGTGTGCCACCCTATGAAACTCCCAATCACAGCCAGTTGTGATACAGCCTGGAATCGAACCAGGGTCTGTAGTGACACCTCTAGCACTGAGATTTAGTGCCTTAGACCACTGCACCACTCAGGAGCCCAATGGAAATGGTTTGATATTTCTACTATTCTACTCTGTTCCACAATAGAACAGGGAGAGGCAACAGCCTTATTGAAAATGTAGCCCAGTGTAGGTAAGCCATTGCAGGTTTTAACAGGAGTCTACAAATTGCTCCAAAAATCAAAATATTTGTTTCCAAGGTTGACCCATGCAAAGAGGAAGCGTGGTTCTCAAATTCCTGTGAGGGTAGTGCTAGTAAGTCTCAACGTGCCTTACTTACCCATCGATGGTGAGCAGCTCAAAGGGAGCCTGCTTGTCACACACAGGGCAGGTCCACGTGGGCTTCTTCTCATTCATTTGCAGGAAGAAGATCGCGTCAAAACACTGCAGGTGGGCACAGGTGATCACCCGACATGGAACACCTATCCGCATCTTCACCAGCTGAGAGGAGGAAAGGGAGACATGCCATTACCTCGACTATCCTGTAACCCCGCAAATTGACTCAGTACCGGTACCCCCTGTATATAGCTTAGTTATTGTTATTTACATTTATTGTGTTACTTTTTGATTGATTCTATTTTTAGTTTAGTTTATTTAGTAAATATTTTATTAACTATTTATTGAACTGCAATGTTGGTTAAGGGCTTGTAAGTAAGCATTTCACGGTAAGGTCTACAACTGTTGTATTCTGCATTTCACGGTAAGGTCTACAACTGTTGTATTCTGCATTTCACGGTAAGGTCTACCTACATCTGTTGTATTCTGCGCATGTGACGAATACACTTTGATTTGATTATTAAGCTGTGGACAAATGGTGGGTTGTAACCTGTTTGTCGTGAGTTCTCTTTTTTTGGTCAGAAACAACTGAAAGGTTTGTGACTTCCTCTCTTGGGTGGATATGGATTAGGGTGGGAGCCAGATACTCACAGGACAGATGAGGGACACCCGTAGCCCTGTGGTAGCGATCTCACTCTCTGGATCAAAGCGTAGCTTGTCCTGGACTGGACACAGCAGAGAGAAACTAGTTGAACATCACACAGCATTACACAGTGAACATCACTAAAATGCAAGAAGCATGGAAAACAGGGAGAAAGAAAAATGTTGAGGCCACTTACTGCGTTCACGACAGCGTTCTGCACTCTCCACTGAGCAGTGTTTGAGTTGGCCGAAGAGCTCTGCTGATGTGAAGACCCTCACTAAATCCACTGCCACAGAGTAGCGCTGCACACAGAACGAGAGCAGTGAGCAGAATGAACACTGGAAAGCAGCAGATATGAATTTTTACAGAAAACAAACCACACCATTTCAAAAACTTGTCATAAAAATGAATAAAAAACCATTTGGAATACAGCAGCGAGGTTTTCAATTACAGAACAGTGTCAACCAGAGACTGACCTTGCCGAAGTTGCCCCATGTGACAGTGACCCGGTTGGTGGCAGTGGAGAGTTGTAACCAAGGTGTGATGTTGACTGGGCGACAGGGCCGACGCGGCTCCACACCTGGCTTATTAGAAGGGTAGTAACCCTGTACACAACAAATATAGGCATGTTAAGCCTCAAATATTTAGGCATTTTCTTCTGATTAGTTGGTTGGTTTGTATGCCTGATGTGATTCCCCATCTTGAATACTCACCGGTACATGACAGTAAGACTGGTTGACTTTGACAGCAATATTGGGAGGGTACTGATCTTCCTGGACACCGATGGAGTCTGTGTAACAGATTCTGTAAAGCATCGTAAAAACAGCATAGGAGGTTGATTGGTTAGCAGTGTTAGATAAGTGGCAACATTTATGGCTCAGGGAATGGCTCAGACACGGAGCCATTCCCAATGAATGGTTGAGGTGGTCAGATGTCATTCAATACACACATTTCAAATTGTACACCATTTTTTAAATTTTTTTACTTTCACTGTTGACAAACGAGGACACTGTAGAGGAAAACTTTCCAAATGTCAACAGAACAAAAAACCATCATCTCAAAGTAAACTGTAGAATGTTGCGTGGTTCTCCCATGACTTAGAAAAGCATGTGCACTGCAGTTTATTAGGCTACAGATGAAATAATTGATGAACTTCACAGGGTGGTGAAAGTGCACAGTGATGATCTTAATGCTCCTTTCCAGTAAATATTGAGGGTCTTAGTTTGACGCTAGTGACATGATCAATGCTTGGCTGTCAATTGACAAATAAAAATGATCTTGCGCTTATCCAAAATGTCATCATGAAGCCTACCCTCTGCGAGCTGTTGGCTAGAGCACACGTGCTAAGACAAGTGGGCACATTTACCGTTTGTTGCAGACTTCTTGTGCCAAAACCAACGGCAGAGTTAAAAACTGGATGGAAACTCATTGTACTTGTTTTGTTTTGGTAAATTAAAAGTTTTACGACAAAGTGCTTTTTATGTGCATGTCATTCCGCACAGCTTTTAATAAACAAGACAGTTTGATGGAAATCGACCACTGCTTGTGAAATGTGCATATTTTAAGCAAATATTTGCATGAAAATCTAAACAAATTGCTATAAACCTAGATACTGATATGGCATAGGCTATAACTGCATACTTGAGTTTTACAAATCGACTGTATGTACCTAACATGTACAGTACTTGTCAAAAGTTTGGACACACTCATTCAAGGGTTTTTCTTTATTTCTACTATTTTCTTCATTGTAGAATATTAGTGAAGACATCAAAACTATGAAACACAAACGGAATCATGTAGTAGAAAAAAAAAGAGAAGAGAAAAAAATATATATTTGAGATTCTTCAAAGTAGCCAGCCTTTGCCTTGATGACAGCTTTGCACACTCTTGGCATTCTCTCAACCAGCTTCATGAGGTAGTCACTTGGAATGCTTTCAATTAACAGGTGTGCCTCGTTAAAAGTTAATGTGGAATTTCTATCTTAATGCATTTGAGCCAATCAGTTGTGTTGTAACAAGGTAGGAGGGTATACAGAAGATAGCAATATTTTGGCCATATGGCAAGAACAGCTCAAATAAGCAAAGAGAAACGACAGTCCATCATTAATTTAACAAATGAAGGTCAGTCAATACGGAACATTTCAAGAATGTTGAAAGTTTCTTCAAATGCAGTCGCAAAAACCATCAAGCACTGTGATGAAACTAGCTCTCATGAGGACCACCATAGGAAAGGAAGACCCAGAGTTCTCTGCTTCAGAGGATACGTTCATTAGAGTTACCAGCCTCAGAAACTGCAGCCCAAATAAATGTTTCAGAGTTCAAGTAACAGACACATTGCAACATCCAATGTTCAGAGGAGACTGTGTGAATCAGGCCTTCATGGTCGAATTGCTGCAAAGAAACCACTACTAAAGGACACCAATAAGAAGAAGAGACTTGCTTGGGCCAAAAACACCAGCAATGAACATTAGACTGGTGGAAATCTGTCCTTTGGTCTGGAGTCCAAACTGGAGATTTTTGGTTCCAACTGTATCTTTGTGAGACGCAGAGTAGGTGATAAAATGATCTCCGCATGTGTAGTTCCCATCGTGAAGCAAGGAGGTGGTGGTGTGATGGTGCTTTCCTGGTGACACTGTCAGTGATTTATTTAGAATTCAAGGCACACTTAATAAGCATGTGTACCACAGCATTCTTCAGCGATACGCCAACTAGGCACAGACATCTGGTTTGTGCCTAGTTGGACCATAATTTGTTTTTCAACAGGACAATGACCCAACACACCTCCAGGCTATGTAAGGGCTATTTGACTAAGGAGGAGATTGGTGGAGTGCTGCATCAGATGACCTGACCTCAGCCCAATTGAGATGGTTTGGGATGAGTTGGACTGCAGAGTGAAAAGTAGCCAACAAGTGTTCAGCATATGTGGGAAGTCCCTCAAGACTGTTGGAAAAACATTCCAGGTGAAGCTGGTTGAGAGAATGCCAAGAGTGTGCAAAGCTGTCAAGGCAAAGGGTGGCTACTTTGAAGAATCTCAAATATAAAATGTATTTTGATTTGTTTAACACTTTTTTGGTTACTACATGATTCCATGTGTTATTTCATAGTTGATGTCTTCACTATTATTCTACAATGTAGAAAATAGTAAAAAATAAAGAAAAACCCTTGAATGAGTAGGTGTGTCCAAACTTTCGACTGGTACTGTATGCATCAACTATACGTATCTATGCAACTATATTAACAGTAGGATTGGTGGGCTGCTGTGTGTAAAACGGTTTGACATCTTAACTCACCTAAGAACCACCTGGATTGCCTTCATTCCTGGCCGAAGCTCACTGAAACAACAAGAGGGAAAAATTATGGTACCCTCAGTGCTCATTCAAAGTCACAAGCAGTAGGATAGACAGTTAACTTTTAATAAAAGTGTTATACTCACGTTGAGTTTCTGACTTGGTCCGCTTGGCTCTGTGTTAGCTCAAATACACATTGACTGTCCTGCAGTTTCTCACTGTTCTGGGCAACTACAAGGACAGGTGCAGAAAAATAGATCATACACATTACGAAGCATAGTGATGTTGTGCAATGTCCAAAATGTCCTTAGTACTTCTAATTTTAATGCCATGGCATGTTTCTATCAGTAATATACAGTGCATTCGGGAAAGTATTCAGACCCCTTGACTTTTTCCACATTTTGTTATCTTACAGCCTTATTCTAAAATTGATAAAAAATACATTTGTCCTCAATCTACACACAATACCCCATAATGACAAAACAAAAACAGGTTTTTAGAAATGCTTGCAAATGTATTAAACAAACAGAAATACCGTATTTACATAAGTATTCAGACCCTTTACTATGCACACTCAATTGAGCTCAGGTGCATCCTGTTTCTATTGATCATCCTTGAGATGCTTCTACAACGTGATTGGAGCCCATCTGTTGTGAATTAAATTGATTGGACATGATTTGGAAAGGCACACACCTGTCTATATAAAGGTCCCACAGTTGACAGTGCATGTCAGAGCAAAAACCAAGCCATGTCGAAGGAATTGTCTGTAGACCTTGATACATGATTGTGTCGAGGCACCGATTTGGGGAAGGGTACCGAAAAATGTTCTGCAGCATTGAAGGACCCCAAGAACACAGTGACTTCCATCATTCTTAAATGGAAGAAATCTGGAATCACCAAGACTCTTTCTAGAGCTGGCCGCCCAGCCAAACTGAGCAATTAGGGGAGAAGGGCCTTGATCAGGGAGGTGACCAAGAACCTGATGGTCACGGACAGAGCTCCAGAGTTCCTCTGTGGAGATGGGAGAACCTTCCAGAAGGACAACCATCTCCGCAGCACTCCACCAATCAGGCCTTTATGGTAGAGCAGCACGTCTAGAGGAAACCTGGCACCATCCCTATGGTGAAGCATGGTTGTGGCATCATCATGCTTTGGGGATGTTTTTCAGCGGCAAGGTCTGGAGACTAGTCAGGATCAAGGGAAAGATGAACGGAGCAAGGTAGAGAGAGATCCTTGATGGAAAATCTTCTCCAGAGCATTCAGGACCTCAGACTAAGGGCGAATGTTCACCTTCCAACAGGACAACAACCCTAAGCACACTGCCAAGACAACACAGGAGTGGCTTCGGGACAAGTCTCAATGCCCTCGAATGGCCCAGCCAGAGCCCGGACTTGAATCCGATCAAACATCTCTGGAGAGACCTGAAAATAGCTGTGCAGCTCCCCATCCAGCCTGACATAGCTTGACAGGATCTGCAGAGATGGATGGGAGAAACTATCCAAATACAGGTGTGCCAAGCATGTAGCTTCAAAGCCAAGAAGACTTAAGGCTGTAAATCCCTGCCAAAGGTGCTTCAACAAAGTACTGACTAAAGGGGCTGAAATTGTGATATTTCAGTTTATTTTTTATATATAAATTAGCAAACATTTCCAAAAACGTTTTTGCCTTGTCATTATTGGGTAGTGTGTGTAGATTGAGGGGGACATAAAGAAAATAATAAATAAAAGAAAATCAAATTTTAGAATAAGGCTGTAACATAACAAAATGTGGTAAAAGTCAAGGGGTTCTGAATACTTCCCGAATGCACCGTATGTGTAGGGCCAGGGCCCAATTGCCAGGGGGTTTTCTGACCACAAGACCTGACCAGGAAGTATTCTTCTGAGCTTTATCGTTTCAGCAGTAAAAATGTTTGGGCCTCTCTACAAAGACTAGCCTGACATGTCACTGCGAGTAAAAAAAATAATACAAAAATCACTCACTCAGCTCCGTTGGCAGCAACAGCTTCTCCAGAGTTTGGTAAAAGGGCAGTGACACCAGCTTGACCTCAGCTGCTGGTGTGGAGGACAGCTTGGGGATGCCGTTGAGGTAGTCTGTGCCCTGTGTGCCAGTGGGCGAGGAGCTGAGGGAGGAGTAGGCCACAGAGACCCCCTCCGGGCGCCGGGCAGCCAGCCAACCCGACGCCTTGGGGAAGCGTGACTCATAGAGCTGCCGCACGTTCTTCAGCAGCTCTGGGCTGCACTCTGTTTGCACCAGCCTCAGCGCCCGTCCCACCAGGTCCTGCTTCAGACCACTTTTACTGCGGCCCATGGAGGCCAGCAGCGTCTGCAGGTCAGACACCCGAAAATTCTTCACCATGTTCTGGAGGGAAGACAATGGAGAGAGGGACAGGAAGAAGAGGGGAGGTTTTGGGATTACCATCTTTGATTCTGGATTACAATCTTTGGTTTGGATTCCTTGACCCAGGCAAGTCCCAATAAGAAAAATAGCCTACACAAAGAGATGGGCACAGGTGTCTAAAAAAAAGTTTTTTTAAAAGTGTATACTCAGGTCATTCCAACTTATTTTTTTGCTGGGTTGAAATATCAGTGTCAGTATTTGCTTGGAGCAATATTTCCCATCCATACCCTCTAGAATTCAGTAACGTGACCTATGAGCCCCTTCTGTTCCTAACGCCATACATTTATTTCCTGCAAGCAAAACCGAGACTGGTCCCTCATTTAACTACTATAGGACACAACACCGGTATAATCGAAGACCCAGCAATGCATGGAACGTTAGCTAGCTATTTAGTTAATAAGAAAATGACCTTACAAGTTAGCTACATCAGTCAATCTCATCAACTGACTTAATTTCTACAGTTCGTGCATAAGCCTCAGTGACATGCTTACTGTTTTGTCCAGACAGCGGCATTGAGCAATTGCCTTGTCTGACAACAGAGGCTAGGCTATTGGTTACATAGCTAAGCTAACTCCACTTGTTCTGTTGTCACCCCCAATACTGAAAATACATCCGACAATACATCCGCTGTCATTTGACAAGTCAAATGGACAACGGATGGCCCGAATGCTTAATGCAATATCTTGCTTAAACACTGAATGGTACAATTTCACGCCGACTCCCTGCTGGCGAATGTTTATGGTCTCATCACTTTGCCATGTCCCTGCTAACTAGACGCACTTAGCAGCGCACGGAAAACAGTTTCAATATACCAATTAATCAACCATCACTAAGTAGCTAAGTTAAACCATTTTAGACAGTATTCATGACACACCCTTACAGTTTCCCAGCCTAGCAGGCCATCCCCCACGCTACAGCAGACCCTTTTCTATCAACCCAGGCGAGCGGAGCTCTGCTTACCATCGCTTCCACCAGTTCGGCCGCCATCTTCGTACAGCAGCCCCGCGAGAGCCAGAGCCGAAAGACAGTCCTTCGCCAATGAGAGACAGAGGGGTCGCTGGTCGACGGTTCTCTGCTTCCAATCACAGCGCAACTACATCACGAGCCTCAAGGAGTGTGTTGAAAGTAGGCGTGCCAGCATTGTTTTAAAGTGACAGTACAACTTTTTTTTAAACACTAAAAGACAGGCCTCCCCTACATGTTAGGCCTCAATTATAAGAAAACATAACCAGCCTCCAAATAGCTGAACGTTGGTGTTTGCTGAGTTTTATACTACCGAGACAAAGAGAATATGCGTTGTGGAAATAATTCAAATTCAACACCAGAGGAAAGCATGACTTGTTAAATGGGGAGAGGCACATGGCCAAATCAACTCCTGACCGAGCGAAAACATCCACTTCGGGATTTGCAATGAACTATTAGCTATCAACTGTAAATGCTTTGTATATATATATATATATATATATTTTTTTTTTTTAACACAAAACCTAAATAATCCCAGGGAGTCAAGTCAAAATGCAGTACACAGATGTAGCGTACTGAAGTCACATTCTGATGAGAGGTTATATTTGATTTTCAATTTGAAAATGCAGTGCATTGAATTAGAGCAGTCATGAGTTAAATAAATCCCGATTTCACACTCTCCATTGAAGATCCATTTCTGGATTTCCAAACTTTGTGATTTGTGCTGAAGAACAGAAATGGTACAAATTGATTCATAAAATCTAATTAAAGATTATATACGCTGTCATATATCATCTTTGATAAATGTTAACTTAAGTATACTATTGGAACAATACATAGTAGTCTAACTCTGCTCTGGGTCTTTATTGAAATAAGAAAAGAAAAACGCAGACACTAGGCCCTCCATGGAATGAGTTTGACTGCTGGATAGCCTCAAAACTAATTAAAACTATACTTTTGATACTATGGATGGTCAGTCCTTGCATCCATATCTCTGTCTATGTATTTGAAAGTGGTTACATTTCTCCAGGCCAATCCCTCAGCTGTTTACCAATACACAGGTGGATGTAACCTCTTTGTTATTCGTTAAATGAAGGATTCTAGCTTTAATTAATGACACATTTTACCACATGGCTCACTCATTATACTTGGATAGTACTGTATATGCTGTAGTAGTAGTTCCACAACTCGGACAGACGAGGGCGATATATTCCACTGGTGGTTCTTCATTCCTCTCATTCTTTGGCCAGTGTGAGACGGTTTGCATGCCCTACCTTGTTCTAATACAGCATTACAACTTAGCTTTCTTTACTGATGCTAAGGACATTCCTGGAAAGTATAATTTTGAATAAAATATAATTGAGGATAATACATTTTATAGCAAGATTATATACAGAACAGGGCTATAGTAGTTTAACTCTAGAATAGCACAAGTGCAACACTTTTTTTTTAGTGTTATAATAGTTACAAATAGTCAGCAGCATTAAAGCTTTTTACATAGAACAATTAAAAATTTCATATTCTGTTTGGAACCTAGCAACTGTGACAAGACCTATGCGAGAAATAGGCAAATATTCGTAAAATAATGAAGTTGAGATAGTTCTGCTCTTGATTTGGCACTCAACATCTGCAACCAAATTATTTAATTTAGATCAAGTAGATAAACTCAAGCAGTGTAGTTTGAGTTATTATGTCTAGCCTCTTGGCTATTGTCATTGTGCCAAAGGAGTTGTATTTTAGCATATCATTTATGATAAATTATTTAATGTTTTATAACAGAAAGGCTTACAGTAAGCCTAACTCTAATGATGCGCACTATGCAGCGCATCCTCTGTTCGAAAACCATTTAAGTGGGGATAACGCTGTTTAAATGCCTTTTGGTGCTGCTGAAGCACCCTCTGAACACCATGTCCTACTAAATCAGAGTGTTTAATCTCCCGTAATTACAAAGATTTGCTGTGGTTAATAAAATTAATCTGCTTCGATTAGACCCCCTACCTCTGCTTCTCTTGTCTCTATTGCCCCTCACTGTGAAGGATAAATTCACGGACATTTAAATAGTGGTACCTTCACAACTGTGTTCCATTCTGATCTAGTGTACACAAGATACAGTTGAGCACTGCATAGATTGTAAAAATATACTGTTGTTTTCTCTAACCTATCTATTTGGTCTAACAAATTAGATTTTTCTAAACTTATTCAAGCTTTGGCATCACATTGAGTTTGAGTCACCAAACAATTAGAGTACGTTGGGAGGATCCCTTTTAATTGTCCTAACTTGATCTTGTGACCAGAGACTTAACTTACTTAGCCCAAAGGACATTGAAGAGAGGCATCCTACCTGATGGAGAACACAGCAGTGTCCTAGACCAGCATCTTGAAATTAAGAAACAAAAACACCTGTGAAAGAATCTGAGGATTGCCTTTTGTGGTGGTTATAGATCATCTACATCGAAAGTATTAGTAACTGCCTTAAAAGTCTAAGAAGAACCATGGAGGACAGAAGCAGCTGCAACAATGACCGGGAGCGCTTGGGAATACGCTTCACCATAGACTACCTGCTGTACAACAAGGACAGTAAGTGTATGAGAGAAGAGCAAAATATTCCTGCAGTGGGGCAGACCCCTCATAGCCTACTGGAGGGCCAGAGTCCTGACATCCTCTCAGTGAGGAAAATTATCAAACCTGGGAGCCCTGAGAAGGGGCCAGAGGGAGAAGAGGGGTCAGAGGAGGAGAATGAAGAGGAGGAAGAGATCAAAGGGGGGAAAGATGAAGAGGAAACCACTACAGACAGCCCACAGGACAAGCCTTCCCAGTCCTACATCTCCCTTATCTCCATGGCCATACTTGCTTCAGAGGAGAAGAAGCTCTTGCTGTGTGACATCTACCAGTGGATCATGGATAACTACCCCTACTTCAAGAGCAAGGTATGTCCAAGTGATTCATTTCAGGGTTCATTTCAAGTTGAGAATTTGTCTGAATTAGAGTTGGGGCCAGTTTCATTTCAATTCAGGAGATACAGTACATTCCTATTCAATAATTTAAAAGAGTTCCATTTATTTAGAAAGCAGATTTCTTAAATGATTGAAATGCAATTTCAATTAATTTAATATATGGACTGAATTTAATTGACATTGCCAACCCTGTATAGCCAATAGCCAATTACTGATATTCCTATCAATTTAACTGAATACCAGTAGACTTTTGCAAAGTTATTTGGTCAAGCAATGACTAGTGTGTGTAAAGTTTCCAAAACTTAAAGTACTATTCTGGGACATTACGCACTTCCTCCACTGTAGTCATAAGGCAGCATCTGAAAATAAAGAGCTTGAAAAAAGTTGATCTATAATTTTAAATGTTCACTATATTCCTATTGTAAGCTGTAGAAATACAGTGGTCTGACTCAGTAATGAGTATAATTGCTGCATGCAGGACCCTGGCTCGGCTGATGCTGTTGTTGCATGGAAGGTCTAATTGAGTCATCTCAAGGCTATAGGTAAACCTGTTGATAGCCGCAACAGGCTAAAAACTAAAACTAGGTCTTTAACAGGTGTAACAGCAAGTTTACCTCATGATTGGGGGAGTTTGACAAAGTGAACATGATGGTTTCGTCTGGCAGCCAACTGAAACGTCATTGACCAAAGGTCACCATGGACCCTTCACATGAACTTGGCACCAATGAAATGAAAGCAAGAGCAAATTGCCATATTCTCGGTACAGTGTATCAATGTATATACTGGGGATTCAGCTGTGAGGGAAAACAATTATTAGTTTCTAATAAATTAAGATACTTTCTGTTCCAGGGCCACATACAACACTTCATTCACTACTCAACTTTATACTTCATGTCTCATATGTGAACTTTATTGTTGTCCTACAGGATAAGAACTGGAGGAACAGCGTCAGACACAACCTGTCCCTAAACGAGTGCTTTGTGAAGGCTGGTCGGAGTGACAATGGTAAAGGCCATTTTTGGGCCATCCACCCTACTAACTTCCAGGACTTCTCCAATGGGGACTACCATCGCCGCCGGGCTCGCCGCAGGATCCGCCGAGTAACAGGACAGCTCCCCTACGCCCTGCACACACCCTATTACCCCCTCCATAGGCCCAGGGGGGTGTGGTGCTGGTGCTGTCCCCCAGCCCACCCTCTCTCCGCAGCCCACCCTCTGTCCTACGTCTCAGCCAGGATCTATTGGAGCTGGGCCAGCCTGCAGACCAGACAACACCCATCCACGCTCCGGTTCAATAGCACCACATAGAATTGGATGCATGTTGGATGTTGGTCTGTTCTTTATATGACAGGTGGTTGAGAGAGATGTATTGAGTATGATTGTGAAATCTGTGGCTGGCTGGCACAAATAAGAGTACCAAAGCACCAAAGTACGATATTGCACAATTTTTGTTTGAAATGCAATACACCAGATTTGTACTGTGATAGTATACATGTATATTGTATTTGATGAATTCTGTATATGAAGAAAATGAATTGTAAATATACCAATGAAGATATTGCAATATTTTATATATCTTGCACAATTTCAAATAAATAAACAAAAAACTCACCCAGCAAAGTGTCATTGATTTCTGTCAGATGAGAAAAGGCTTAAACTGAATGATAACTTTTTGAACTAGTAAATAAATAACTTTAAAGTAACAAATCTGTACAGAATAATGGACCATACAGATGACTGTTCTGAGAAGACATATGGTACTCCGGGTAGTACAGTTCATCAACTGAGCATGTGCATGTGTGTGTGCGTGCATGCGTGTGTGCGAGTGAATACCTTTATGTGTCTGTGTGTCTTTTTGTGTGCCTGTCTATTCACGTGTGTGGTTGTATGTGGTTGTGTGTTCCTAATTGTGTCTGTGTGTGGTTGTGTGTAGATACAGGGTGTTAAAAGTGAGCCCACTCCGGCAGCCCGGCGCGGTTTAGATGCTAATTAGTCAGAGCTGACAGGTTACCAAATCTTGTGCCGTAAGAGAGACTAAAGCAGGCTTCCCAAAGCTGACTCCGGGGATAAGCACCTGGATAATCCCAGAGATCCCAAGGAGTTTCGAAAAAAATAGGAAGCTTATCACACAGTGTAATCTGTAACCGCTCCTGTGGTGAAGAGACACTGCGGGAGGTGAGGGAAGGGGGAGGGAGGTGAGGAAAGGAGGGAGGGAGGGAGATGAGGGGGGGGGGGGGGATGTCATGGAGAGGGCAAAGTGCAGGTGGAGGAGTGGACATGGATAGGCCAAGAGGACAAGGTCATTGTCAAAGTCATCACAGGCAACAACAAGTAGAAGGTATACAGGTCCAATCAAACCCAACAGTCAATCAAACCCAACAGTCAATCAAACCCAACAGTCAATCAAACCCAACAGTCAATCAAACTCAACTGGAAATGTGAAAGAGTTATGATACAGTATACAATAATAATGATCTTTAAACAGATCTGAAAATGGATAGGGAACTGGCACCATATTTCTTTCCCAAAGGGCAAAACGTGTTAAAATATGCAGCAGCATGGTCAGAAAATCATATCTGGAGAATACAACAAGATTAAAAAGAAAAGTCAATCATCAGCTATCAGTTATTCCATTAATAGGAAATTCCTATGTGATTTCCAAAGGTTGACATTTAAATTCACAATACTTGAGTTGTTTTTTTTAATGAATTATGCTGCTTGTTTATTGCAATTCACATTAGTTTTTTTTCTTCAGATAAAGCAATACATCTGACATGTAGATTAGATTACATTGTAGAAAGAAAATAGAATGAATATATTAATGGGAAAGGGCTAAAATACAAGAGACAAACATCTCAATACCCAATTTCCATCTATGTTCATTAGAGCAATGACAAATCCATCTAATTCATTTTTGTTGACCAAATCTCTAATTAGATCACTAATTTGTTTAATTCCCAGGAATTGCACTCTGCATTAAATCCTCATCAATTTGTGAGCTTTAGGGCTTTAATTCTGTTTGCCGCATGCTGGCAGGAAACAAGACTTTGAACAGGTTGCATCCACCACACACACATGCACACACACGCACAGGCACACGCACACGCACACACACACGCACACGCACACGCACACGCACACGCACACGCACACACACACACACACACACACACACACACACACACACACACAGTTAACTATTTGGTGGTTGTGAGGTGTAAGGTTGAAGTTCACAGTAAAATTATCAATGAACAATGGGAAAACTATCAGACAATGTAGAGCTCCTTGAATGACTTTAATGTGATACAACACATATTGTCAAGTTGTTCAACTTTTAGTAATGATGTCTAATCCAAAATAGCACAATTGAAGGTTTAAAAAAATGTTGGGAATAGTCAAGCAATGTGCTATATTCTTTCGGCCTCTGACATTGTAGGTGTGCCATGCATTTTAGGAATATGTGAGTTGTCCATCGTCAAGAAACCTGATATCTCAATATTCCAAATAAACTCTCCATTCAATGTATGGTGGTCAGAAGTTAAAAGTGTTTACAGTAAGATGACTGACACGGTCAGTGTGTGGTACACTTTAGCCCCAGCCTGTAGAGCCATTGCAGAGGGAGGTTGTCAGGTTGGGTGCTTTAACTTCTTAATCTAATAGGATAGGCTGAAGGGTTCAGGGGATTACTGTCCACGACTTGTGCCTGATTAACAGATCTGAGAGTGAGGTAAGAAGATGTGTCCTGCTGTGATGAAAACTTATGTCCATGTTCTAGTACATTACAGTATTCCAAAGCTAGTTTGATAGCTCTGTTGTAGTATCTCTTGGATTGATTATGGCTCAACACAAGACACAATATTGACAAATGTTGACCATACATTGGCTGATGTCTGATTCCACAGAGCATCTGTAAAACAGAAGAAAATTACATAAAGCTGGGGGTTTTATGTGAATGACATTTGATAAGACAAGAAGCACAACTGCACCACCAAAACTTGGCATATAAAAATTATTATTTCAATAAACATGTCAAATGTGTTAGATTATTTGAATTAGTCAATCCTTAAATCACCCAAATTTAGCCAATGGTTCACTTAGTTCAATGACCTAGGATGTACAACTAGGTTAACTAAATTCATAACGGAATATGTCTGTGTATTTTTTGTTATTCTCTGTCAAGACAGGGTGTGAAAAATGTGTTTCTGAAATCTACTTGTTTTCTCATTTATTGTGTCAAAACTGGACATGGAATAACAGAAAACAAACAACATCAAAATATACTCAATTATTTTTCATACCTGGACGTACACGCCCCTCATGGAATATTCACAGGGATTACAGCCTAGGTTGGCAGCTGAAAGAAAGGATTAGACTGTGAGTGTGACAGAAAGATAAAAATACTCATGCTAGCAAAGTTGCATAACTAATTATGATGTTAGCATGCCAACAGAACAAACTCAAAAACAATTGAACAAAGTTGGCTTGCACTAGCTTGCACTAGCTGGCTACAGAATAGCTAGCAGGCTGGCTAGTTAGCTCTACTTGGTTACTGGCTATAGTCATGCTAGCTAGTAGTAGCTAATGGAAGTAAATTAGTCCCCTTTATTTAACTAGGCAAGTCTACTTCCGGCAGAAAGGTAGCTCGATCTTCTGTTGGCTGATGGTGTTTGTTGACTAAGTAATAATGAACTGCAATTACTGTAAATAGTTACCTATCTGGCACTTTGCATAGATAACTTTGATATTGCTTATGTATACAATAATCTCCTTACTAAACTATAGTCAGTGCTGATGCGTGTGTGTTCTTGTGTGTACGTGTGTGTGTGTGTCTGTGTGTGTGAGAGTTCTGAATGTCCCCGTAGGAGAAAAGTACAATATGGCATCTCAGCTGATCATCATGAACTTTAGTTACATCAAGTAATACAGTAAGTTAAAATAAGCCTTTTATTGGCATTGGTATACTTCACCAACATCCCTTCCTACTCACTGAAAGGCAGACCAAGGCTATATTCAGTACAAAACACGACTATTGTTATGACAATTGGCCTACTTCTCTGAATGTACACTGTGTAAAAAACATTAAGGACACCTACAGCCCATGACATAGACTGGCCAGGTGAATCCAGGTGAAAGCTATGATCCCTTATTGATGTCACTTGTTAAATCCACTTCAATCGGTGTTGATAAAGGGGTTAAAGAAGGATTATTTTTAATCCTTGAGACAATTGAGGCATGGATTATGTATGTGTGCCATTCAGAGGGGGAATGGGCAAAACCACATTTCTAAGTGCCTTTAAACAGGGTATGGTAGTAGGTTCTAGGCACACTGGTTTGTGTCACCGCTACACCTCGCTATCAGCAGAGCCTTGTCTTGCAGCAAAACAAAACAATTAATTCAACCTTGTTTACTGCCTTTTTAAAAAACTTAGCTGATATGGCTGACTTGCTTAAACAAATCTGGTTTCTACTGACAATTGAGATGTACAAACTATGGCATAAGGGAACGATGAGCGGATAAGAGGTATTCCGTCATTTCGATTAAGATATTAATGAGTGAGCGACGACGGACGTAGTCAATATAACTATGTGTTTAGCACTTTTGAAATGTACAGCGACAGAATGAAGAACATGGGCTGCTCTTACAGTATTTTCCATGTACACCAAGTCAGAACCGTAAGATAAATAAAGGGGACATATAAAGCAGACATTGAAACCTCTTACAATATTAGATGATGACATTTCTCAAAAACAGGTTATAGGCTACATGTGCACCACCACTGAGTCAGAACAGTAATGTTAGGCAAAATTAAGAGGTGAAAATATACCAAATTATTAGGGTGAGGCACATGGGCTACTAACAGCTTACTGCACAACATACATTTAGTATTACTTTCTTAGCTATAGTATACATATCTACATTTTTGGACTCAACTTGGCTTATGATGTGCTCACTTAAACATGAAGGTGGCACGGCGGTCTTTTGTGGGACAATTTTGTCATCAAACGTTGTAATCAAATTCTGGCATTCTCTGGATTTATGGTGGGAACTCCATTGAATAGCAGGCTACTGGTTGCTTTGCAATTCTTGCAGTTAGGCACTGATTTCTTCCAAACAACTCATTGTTGAATTTGCGATTTCCAACTTGTTGTGTAATCTTTATGTCCAATGGCAGTTTTATCTATAATTTCTCTTCATTATTTCTCTTCATATGACACGGATTAAAAAGGTTTGCCAGTAGATTGTTGACTTGATTCATGATGATGACTGCTAGCTGAGACTTTGAAAGTAAGATGTTGACATGATCAGTCCAATCAAAGCTACTGTACATATAACGTGATTTGATGTCATTTTATCTGTCGTCAATTACTTTGAGCCTTCTTGGAAGGGCACTTGTAATATATTGAGCCAATCACGGCAGAATGCTCCTATTTTTTGCTGGCTAGCCCCAGCACCACAGAAAACACTGAGCTAGGCTGAAACACCTGCATTTTGGAGCTGCCTCACTCAAGAAAACAAAAAAGAGACCATGTGTGTTTGCAGCTTTACTAACTCAATGATATTTATATATATTTTTTACATTTTATATAAACTGATATGTGACACATATTAATGCCAAAATAACATGCATAACAGGCAAGCCCCAAAAGTATATAATTTGTCCATTAAAATAACATCAAATTGATCTGAAATAGAGTGTAGACATTGTTAATGTTGTAAATGACTACTGTAGCTGGAAACGGAAAGAAAAACTAGTTTTTCTTTCAAAAACAAGGACATTTCTAAGTGACCCAAAACATTCGAATGGTAGTGTATATTTTATTTATGTTTTCGTTTTTTTGGTTTTTTTTGTGTTGCTAAAGATATGGCGCTCAAAACAGCCCCACCTGCCCTGAATGATGGGTTGCCACTGCTTCCATGCATGAACCAAATGAAAAACGGAGAGACAGAAAATATATACATTTTGTTGTTATTTGTTTATTGTTATTCCATGTCAAATCATGACACAATAAATCAGAACTTATTTTTTATTATTGGTTATCAGAAACGAGAAACGAGACATTTTCAGTTTATCCACTCTTAGTTATGACTCGGGAAATCAAAATGAGGAAAGGTACACGGACCCATGGCAGATAGACTTGCATGAACTTGAAGTTTTGGAGAAGGTCGAAACAAGGTATTGTAAAGCACATGAATAGATAGAAACAGGTAGACTATTTCGACGTCAGCATTATGCTGCACCTGAACCGTTATCTCCGTCGTGTACAGTTGTGTCACAGGAACAATAGCCTCAGCTGCCTGAGCATCAAAGGCCCCATAATAGTCAATCGATTATCATGAATGCGAGGCGCTATTCTACACATTACTGTTAACAATCATTTGCCTCCCAATGCACCGTTGCCATCTTTGAAGCAATGTTTTATTGCCTTTCTTTTCATCTGCATCTGTCATCCCTGAGGTACACTGTTTGATCTCTCCCCACAACCCCCTCTCTGTCCCCGGGGTCGCGTTGACCTGTTGATTGGCAGCTGGGCTCAGACATATGGTAGGACGAGGCATCGACCGAGGCTCCCGGGAGACGGAGGCAGACGGAGTGATTTTCTTTTGCAGGGGGAGCAGTGATGAGAGCGGAGAGGAGAAAGGACCAGCGGTGCCGCGCTGAGTAAAGAGCGATATGGCATATAACCACTAGATGGCGCAAGATGTCAATAAATCCTCGACATTGTTTTGACCATTTGAAACAAATATTTCAGTTGGGCTCCAATTCGTCACACTTTATGGAAATTCTACACACGCAATATGTAGACTTGCATGTCACTTTCTGGGTACAAAATACAAGCAACAGATTAAGACAGGAAAGCAATACTTCACAGAACAAGACACTAATTTAAAAAAATTGTCAGACAGATCAGCTCTTTCTCTCCTGGTGAGTTTCAGATTTCTCATTATATTGGAAATATCATATTAACCTGATCATTATAATGTTCCCTTACTAGATGCCTTATGGTACCTTTCCTAAGATGTGGATGTCGATTAAGGCAACCCCCCTGCACCTCATCCAGGAGTACAACTGACTAGGTATCCCCCTTTCCCTCTCCTTTTACTGTAGGGCTAAGCAATACCACCGTATGCTAGTCCAATGTGTACTAATAGGGGAAGCTGAAATCTCTAAAAGCAAGAATGATGTGATACAGCCTCTGGTCAGGGGGAGATGGTAGATGTTAGAGTCCAGTGCCCTTTCCCTTTCTCCCTCCCTGGGGACCACGGTTTCTATGGGGATGGTTCTCGCCCAGCCAGCAGTGAACCCTGCTGACCCTTAACCTTTAGGCCATGGCCAGGGTCAAGAGGTCAGTGGTGGCCAGAGGGCTATGAGAGCACTTCCATGATTGGCACTCTGATGCTCACTCTATTTTTTTTATTTAACTAGGCAAGTCAGTTAAGAACAAATTCTTATTTACAATGATGACCTAGGAACAGTGGGTTAACTGCCTTGTTCAGCAGCGGAACAACAGATTTTTACCATGTGAGCTCTGGGATTCGATCCAGCAACCTTTCAGTTACTGGCCCCACGCTTTAACCGCTAGGCTACCTGCCACCTCACTGCAGTCCTCACCTTTCTCCCAGATTTCACCTCCCATTTGCATTTATATTGGAAACATTAGTGCATAACATTCCATATTTTAGCATTTTTGTTTCTGTAGGTATTCTACACTTAAGGCAACATATGTGCGCTCAATAGTCTACACATTGCATTTGATTCTATACATCCTCATACATATATTGCCCATATACACACGGATGGACATTCTATGTATTTTATGAGTTATCGGTAGGCTACGAGTAATGCACAATATTCAGCTCTAACCCCTGTATGACGAAATTACGTTTATGACAGCAATAATGATCATCGGTATTCCCCACAGCCCCATGTAACCCACTGTAGGCTACGTGTTGATGTTTATAGGCCAAAGTGTGAGTGTATGGAAGGGGGGAGGGGAAATGCACCACTGGCCTACTCGCAGGGAATAATTGCAAAATCGTGGGTCATGTGACCCTAGCCTTCCGCTCCCAAATAATTTATCCCCTGGCTGATAGCTCGTCAATATCAATTTATTAATTTAACAGCTCTGGACTGATAATAGGGACTGCACACGGTTAGTGTCCTGAAGCAGGGAATAAGGACACATTTTACAGTGAGGCTAGAGGATGGAGGGAGGTTAGAGGTGTGAGGAGAAAGATAGCCGAGGGAGAGAGAGACTGGGGCTGTGGAGTGATCAATGATTACGTAGAGGGAGTGATGGAGTTTGTGGTGTAAAAGGGGGATATCATTGTTCATGACACAAGGCTGTTGATGAGAACATGTGAACATTTATTAAGACCTAATTTGATGACATTCAATGACCCTAACATGTCTGGAAGGTTCAAGTTAAACTATGCTACCTAAAGACATCCTCTTTATGTAAAACATAATAATATTAATACTTCCCAAAAAACAACATCAATTTGAACCCTGACCCTCTTGACCTTTATGCCCTCACTTTGAATCCTAATAAAAAAGGGTAATAAATATACATCCTGCATAGTTCATATACAATCTCCTAGCTAGCACCCCCTCACCCTGCAAACCTGTCCCAAGCTATTACATACCATCCCTGAAGGAGGCTAAAGGGAATTTTAAGAACCCACTGCTCTGGGACTTTTTACCTTCCTCCACTGACCCTCTTCTGATTCCACCCCCTGACCCCACTTACACAGGCCAGTGACAGTACTGACACCCCTCTCTCACTTCCGTTGGTCAGCTGTACAGGAGAATAACTTATTTGAATAAACAAATTTGCATTGTTTCTGGGGTCTTAAAAATGTATGCTACTTTTCGCTCCATCACTGACCCGTCAATCCATCTTTTTGTCATCCATCCATCTATCTATCCATTCATATCAATCCATTTGCACAATGAATGAAAAATAAGAGTGAAGGTGACAGGCATGCAGCGAATGGTCATGGGAGCTGAAAGTCATTATACTTATATACATTTTCATCTTCTATAATCCATATTTTTACAGAACAAATCATTTTCCATTTTATTTTTCTTTGATAAATTGTTGTTCTTCTTCATTGTAATATCCCAGGGGGTTCTGATACGTACAGTTCATACCATGCACATGCTTTACTGTTCTGAACACTGTCTTTATGCTAACAACCCCTGTAGTGGACTCAGCCTTTGGAGAGGGCTGTATGCTGTACGGCGGTGGCAAGTGTCAATGGAGAGGCCGTGTCGGTGTGAGAGATGATAGACTGGGGTTAAGAGGTGTCAACACACAGCGAGAGAGCTTGAGAACTCTTCAACTGAGCTGCCTGACACTCTCCAGGCCTCTCCTTTGATTAACTGCACTAAAGACAGCCAATCATACACACACACACACACACACACACACACACACACACACACACACACACACACACACACACACACACACACACACACACACACACACACACACACACACACACACACACACACACACACACACACACACACACACACACACACACACACTGATCATATGACACAAACTCAGAGCCTCTCTCTCTCTCTCTCTTTCACTTCACACACTCACAATCCCCTCCTGAGGGAGGGGCGAACACATCACACTGCAGTGGGTAGCCTGTGTGTGTGGCTGACATACAGGAGGTGAGGATGTGTTCACAGAGGCTCTGTGATAGGTCCTCAAAGACCACAATGGATTTCTCACACATCCAATGTGAGGTATATGTCCGGTGGAGTGTGAAATACAATACTGTGGGGCTTTGCTCCTGTCAGACTGTGTCGAGCAACATACAAAGTATCATACAAGACACACTCTCATTCCTTCTCTTTTCCGCGGACACACATACTGAAGAAAATAATACACTTTAAAGAGCTTAAAACTCATTTTACTTATTTAAGTTTTTGTTGGTTATAATTTAAAATAAGCAAGGCTGTTAACCCCAAATTTGTACCAAATCAATAATTTGGTCAATAAATGTGCCTAATTTGTGTGAACCTGGGCCCTCTTATATTTCCCTTAATTAACGCTCCCTTTGAACATCTGTCATGTCATTTGGGGTGTATTGCTTTCTTTTCAGGTTGCTTCCAACCACCCCTTATTTGTTCCTGTCATGACCGCTGACCTCAGACACGTGTGGTGGACTCTGCTCTGAGCGGATATTAGGCCGTCAAACCTTATTCCCCCCCTAGGTCTCCCTAAACAGCCGGAGAGGTCCCCTCTCCCTCCCCACCTCACCCACTGCTCCTGCAGCTGTCCACTTTAAAACATACATTGGACGGAAATAGAGATATGAAATATAAACAAAAACATTCCTGAAGTCTAGATATTGCATATGTCAATAACTATATCAAGAGAATGCTAATGTGCAAAGATAGGCATATGACTCACAGCAGTAGCACTGAAGGTACTTCAAGGAGCAGATGAATGAATCTCAATAGCCAGAGATGAAAGCTGGCTAGAAATGAAATCAACACAGGGGCCTGAATAACGGGTATCAATTCATCACTCCCCTCTTCGCGTGAGCTGTGAGGTAGAAAATATGGAGATAAAGAGTGGTAGAGATGGAGTGGTAGATGAAGGAGGTAAGGGTCATAGAGAATGGTCCCTTTATGCTTTTCTTGGCCTCCCCTCTCAAATGTTATTTTATTAGCCCTGTCAGATTGGAATTTGCCCAACTGTAAACAGATAGAATGGGCTTAATTAAGAATTTTTGAACGGGGATACAGTCAAGTCCGGAAACATTAGAGAGATGCAACCGGGTGTCGTAAAGATTGATTGAGACAAAGAGGATGGAAGGACAGGGAGAAACAGTTGGTGGAGGAAGGGGGGTCAGGAGTGGTATATGATACAATGGAGGTATATTCTTCTGTTGCTCCGGGCAGGGCTCCGAAATGGGTTTGGAAAGATAGGGAGAAACGATTTTTAATGCATTAACAGCCTGCTTGTGTAGGGCAATAACAAGGACAAGATCCGCGCTAAAATGTTTGACATCCTGCACAGAGATCAATGGATCCCGGCTCTGCGCATTAACAGAGCACACACACCTAGGACCATGTATCCACCTGGGCTACCGGCTTAGATAACACACACACCTAGGACCATGTATCCACCTGGGCTACCGGTCTAGATAACACACACCTAAAACCATGTATCCGCCTGGGCTACCGGCCTTGATAACACACACACCTAGGACCATGTATCCGCCTGGGCTACCAGCCTAGATAACACACACACCTAGGACCATGTATCTGCCTCGGCTACTGGCCTAGATAACACACACACGCAACCCAACCATGAGAGGACAGAGAAACAAGTGGGTGCACAGGTGTATTGTATGCAAACTTGAGGATGAAATGGAAAAACAAGACTAGCCAAATCCATATCCACATGTAAAATGATATGTAGGCTGCTGAAATTACAATAGAGAATGGAGCTGGAAACCCATCAGTCTGAACCTGCACTGTATAAATAGGCAACAAAAAGAATAAGAGCCCATCTGTTGTTCCCTCTGGACCTTAAGTTTTCATTCAATACATTATTTACAGCTATATTTGTACTGAGGTATGGGGCCTTTCTCTCTCAGGGATACTTACTTATAGACCAGGGCTCTAACCACTTACAGTTGAAGACGGAAGTTAACATACACCTGAGCCAAATACATTTAAACTCAGTTTTTCACAATTCCTGACTTTTAATCCTCGTAAAAATTCCCTGTCTTAGGTAAATTAGGATCACCACTTTATTTTAAGAATGTGAAATGTCAGAATAATAGTAAAGATAATTATTTATTTCAGCTTATATTTCTTTCATCACATTCCCAGTGGGTGAGAAGTTTACATACACTCAATTAGTATTTGGTAGCATTGCCTTTAAATAGTTTAACTTGGGACAAACGTTTCGGGTAGCTTTCCACAAGCTTCCCACAATAAGTTTGGTGAATTTTGGCCCATTCCTCCTGACAGAGCTGGTGTAACTGAGTCAGGTTTGTAGGTCTCTTTGCTGACACATGCTTTTTCTGTTCTGCCCTCATATTGTCTATAGGATTGAGGTCAGGGCTTGTTGATGGCCACTCCAATACCTTGACTTTGCTGTCCTGAAGCCATTTTGCCACAACTTCGGAAGTATGCTTGGGGTCATTGTCCATTTGGAAGACCCATTTGCGACCAAGCTTCAACTTCCTGACTGATGTCTTGAGATGTTGCTTCAATATATCCACATAATTTTCCTTCCTCAATATGCCATCTATTTTGTGAAGTGCACCAGTCCCTCCTGCAGCAAAGCACCTCCACAACATGATGCTGCCACCCCCGTGCTTCACGGTTGGGATGGTGTTCTTCGGCTTGCAAGCCTCCCCCTTTTTCCTCCAAACATAATGATGGTCATTATGGCCAGACAGTTCTATTTTTGTTTCATCAGACCAGAGGACGTTTCTCCAAAAAGTACAATATTTTTCCCCATGTGCAGTTGCAAACCGTAGTCTGGCTTTTTTATGGCGGTTTTGGAGCAGTGGCTTCTTCCTTGCTAAGCGTCCTTTTGAGGTTATGTCGACATAGGACTCGTTTTACTGTGGATATAGATACTTTTGTACCGGTTTCCTCCAGCATCTTCACAAGTTCCTTTGCTGTTGTTCTGGGATTGATCTGCACTTTTCACACCAAAGTATGTTCATCTCTAGGAGACAGAACCCATCTCCTTCCTGAGCGGTATGACGGCTGTGTGGTCCCATGGTGTTTATACTTGCGTACTATTGTTTGTAAAGATGAACGTGGTACCTTCAGGCATTTGGAAATTGCTCCCAAGGATGAACCAGACTTGAGGAGGTCTACATTTTTTTTCTATGGTCTTGGCTGATTTCTTATGATTTTCCCATGATGTCAAGCAAAGAGGCACTGAGTTTGAAGGCCAATGCATCCACAGGTACACCTCCAATTGACTCAAATGATGTCAATTAGCCTATCAGAAGCTTCTAAAGCCATGACATCATTTTCTGGAATTTTCCAAACCATTTAAAGGCACTGTTCTGTGTGTGTGTAAATATTACCCAAGTACTCTGTGTCTCCTGGGGTTCCAGACACTCTTGCACCCTGGACAGAACAAAGTACAAATCACTAAACTGTATGTGCTTGCAGTGCTTTAAAACACTGCTGGATAGCTCTGAAAGCCTTTAAAACAGAGATCCCCACACACAAGCTGCTGTGGCCTTAAAAGCCTCCATCGCTTTGTAGTAGATTCAGCTCAGATTCAAGAGACAACTTCTGGGAAGCCCAGTCTGTCCGATGACTGTTCAGAAAGAGCGCATACTGGAAAGAGACGCTTTGGCTCCTCCATTCTCCCTTCACTTTAAACAGGCTCTATGTCATCTCTAAAATAAAGCATTTTAAAAATTCTACTTGCAGCCAACCCCCACCCCAACTCGCTCCTATTCTCACTCTCAATTCCCCTGACTACGGCCAGCTGCGATCAATATACTATTGATCAGCTCTCTCCATTTCCATTACACACAAGTGCCAAAAGAGCCAACCATTCACTGATCTAAAACATATTCAGTGAGCACTTGCCATGTATGGCCTGTCAAATGTTCTTTCATATCTTGAAATACATGTAGACAGTAGGCTATACTAGTACCTATACATGTAATCACTCCCTGTGCTGTAGACCAGTACAACAAAAAAACGTAACCGACAAAGTGGGGTTATTATTGTGCTGTAATGCACAGCAAACGTATGTTGCAACTGGGTTAAGTCCAGTAATACAGAAGGTGAGAGCTTAAACAGACATAGACTGATCCTTTCCTTATTTTCCTGCTAGTTCATTTCTCTCCCCCTTCACTCTCCCTCTCTCTTTCTCCTCTCCCTATCCATAGACAATGCTACAGGCAAAATCAATACTTTCCAGAAAGAAAAAGGCATATTTTTAGCCCGTTATTATATGAGCTGTAAGACGAAAGCATGTTTGTGGGAAAGGCAGAAACAGCAAAGTGACTGATAAGAGAGACTAGGAGAGACAAGAAGAGAGAGACAAAATAAGGAGAAGAAGAGTGCTAGTGGATGGAAATTATAGTCTAATGGAGATTAATCAAATGGAGGGGATAAGAGGAGGCGACTGGGAGAAAATGGCCGGTGCCCCGACCAGACCAAAAAATTGGCTGCATGGGAGGAGGAGCGTATGGGCTGACTGAGAGAAGAAAGGAAGGAACAGTAACTAATGTGATACTTGATATGATATTGTGATAGGTTTACAGTGACTCTAAAGAGGGTATACCGTGTGTTTTGTGATATCAATTGACTCAACAAACACATTTATTCCTATTAGATTGATGTGAATACTGTATCAACTAGTCATTTTTCTCCAACCATAGATGCCATCTTATACAGTAGTTATACAGTTTTGCCAGGATTACACAGGGCACTCTGTAGCTCTGTGGATTTAGCACTAATTCTATTCAATCCAACTCAGGAACAATTCTCCTGCCAATGGCTTTCTGATTGGCTCTCCCCTGGCCATAGTAGGGCTAACCTCCATTCTGCTGTCTGTCAGTCTCCCTCCCACCTGCCTCCCCATTGGCCACGGAGCCTCTGTTGATCAAACAATAAGCCCTCCAATTGGACAGAGGAGCTCAAGGGGAAGGCAGGAATTGATTTATTTGTGGTATTAGGGGATCAATTAATCCCCATTGTGTGTGCCAGCACAGATAGTCGGTGGTGTCTTATTTGGTAGGGCTTGTTTTCTGCTCAGCCAAGATAAGAGTCTCCAATCACTTCCTTCTATGAACATCATCAAATCAAATCAAATGGAATGGTGGGATGACGGCATGCAGCAGGTCCTCCCCAGGGCAGCTTGGGTAGTCACAATAAGGAAATCCCATCAATCACAAATTCTTCCTCAGAGAACAAATGCCTCTCATTCCCAGGCTGAAATGTCAGTGACTGGATGATGGAAATTAATCTCACTGTACTGTACATATAAACCCTGAATATTTATTTTGTATTATGCGCAGATCAGAATCACATATGACAAATAATGATTATCAGGAGATATTAGTGTTTGATGTGTAAGTTGCATATTTTTTAGTAACATGCAGAAATCTGAAATCTCTCTCTTACATGACTGAAACTCATTATGATCTTGGTATGAAATCCACCTCACTCTCTCACTTCACTCACTCTCTTTTACTCTCTCGTTCTCTCTTGCACAGACACACAAACAGCACCACAATCATTGCCAACACACACAGAGAAACAGAGTGGGTGGGGGGGAGTAAGTAAAATGTGGATGAGAACAAAGAGAAAGCCAGTAAAGGAGGAATGGGGTTCAGTGATGTGTTGACATCCTGGAGAGGAGGGTGAAAAGGATGGGGAAGGAGTAGCTGGAAGGGAGTGAGTGCTAATTCCTGCTTTTCAGTTTAAATAAAGATTGGAGCTGGATAAAAGCCATTAAGGGAGAAATCAGACAGGGTATGCTAGGTAGGACAAGAGCTGACTGCAGGGAGGTGAGTGGAGGGATCGATACTCAGTCGATGCGCTCAACACCTAGCTCTGCACACACACACACACACACTGGGGGAGATGTGCTACTGCTGCGTGATTGTGTGTGTGTGTGTGTGTGTGTGTGTGTGTGTGTGTGTGTGTGTGTGCGTGTGCGTGTGCGTGTGCGTGTGCGTGTGCGTGTGTGTGTGTGATGGAGAGTGAAAGTATAAAATATAAAATTATAAACTCTCTTGAATTGGTTAACATTCCACATGGGGAGGGTGAACAGATTATAATGTGTAGTGATCAAGATATTTAAGTGGAATATATTTGGGACAGAGATTGAGAGTTCTAGAGATGGATATATTTGCAAAGGCAAGATACCGTTAACAAAGATATATGTTTCATAAGATCATCTCTAACCCCTCTCCACTACTCTGCATTCTGCCTTTCCCTCCTCCCCTCCTCTCACCATCTCCCCCTCGACCCTCTCCTCTTTCTCTGGGTCACTCTCTCTTTGCTCTCCCTCTCCCGCTGTAGAATTGATCGACTATGCCTTCTCAATCCATCTCTCCCTCTGTCGCTTAGCAACCAGTGCACTATCAGTGTGTGGAGGTTGGGTATTTTAGAATGGGTGGGGGGGTTGGAGGGGGAGGGGAGCAACAGCTTATTGTACATTGGTGAGCATGTTGATATTGATGAATATTGGGATAGCCTTTCTAATTTCCTGATTTCATGGAATAACCTTATTTCAAAATACTTTATTTTAGAGGTCTTTCTATGATGCCATGTACATTTACACAACTGACATAACAATACCAAATGTATACTGTACATTACAGGGGAACATTAAAGGCACAATGAGTGACAAGTTGCAAAAGTCAGGTAATTGTCCCAAAATTCCCAGGTTTTTGAGGAATCCTGATTGGAGGATTCCTGGATTTCCTGCTTATTCCAGAAATCTTCCAAACAGAGTTCCTGGAAAACCTGGGAACTTTGGAAAAGTTACTGGAATTTTGTCCAGCTCTAACATAAAAGTCTTAAACAGTTTCTATCTTACTTAAGCTTATATCCAGCAAGTATTTAGGATGTGGTAAATAGGAGTGTATAAGAGTGTGAAAAGCTGTGTGGTACAAATGTAGGATCTTAATTTGAGCCAGTTTGCTACAGCAGGAAAATAATTCTGCAGCAACAGGAAATGTGAATTATTATGTGGATTATAATTTATGATAAGCAGCCGTCTGGGGTCCTTACTACTACTTAGTGTTGGTTCCAGGTGCATAGGAGTCAAAATAAGAATACTGAAAGATAAGAATTAACAGACATTTTTGTAGGGGTTGATACATTTTTCATTAGAGCAAATCAAGTCTGAAATTTCTATGGGTAAAATCCAAACTTTGGAAGCCTTTTAAAACTCAAATACACAACAAGTTGCATTTCCTTCTGCGCAGGAAAATTCGCAGCAACAAAAATTCTACATCTGTATGAAGGGGACTGGAATAGAGAAAATATTCTATGAGAATTAATCTCAGGATGTGCACACTATCAGCTGACTGACTGAGATTTTTACAATTATTTTTTAAACTTTTATTTATCTAGGCAAGTCAGACAAAAACAAAATCATATTTACAATGACAGCCTACACCAGCCAAACCCGGACGATGCTGGGCAAATTGTGCGCCGCCCTATGGGATTCCCAATCACGGCCGGTTGTGATACAGCCTAGAATCGAACGAGGGTGTCTGTAGTGATGCCTCTAGCACTGAGATACAGTGCCTTAGATCGCTGCACCACTCGGGAGCCCAAAAAATATAAACTACTCTAATTGTTAGCAAACTAATGTCTCAATCCTCACTATCCACTTGTGAGATATAACCCTCTAATGTCATCATACACAACAACATTATGCTAGAATGTGTCCATTTTACAATTGTTATAAACTGATGCAGCATCCAATTCATTTCCTTGTAAGCTTAATAGTGACATCATTTTGATACAAAACCACCTGAAAGAGTTAAATACTGAATAGGGATTTACCAAAAAGCTACATTTTGCACCCACAAAAAGAGGCCAATTTGGGAGTTATGCAGTAAAATGGAGTTGTAGTTTCAACCTGGAATATAGGATGATGTCTTCCTGCACGCAGTTCATAAAACCCATAACCTAACCCTTTGTAAATAATGGAACATCTGATCACACAATCCCAATAACTCAGACACCGTATCGCCTATCATGTGCAGTGATTTGAAAACAGGACTGTTGTCTTTTCTTTATTTTTACTATTTTCTACATGGTAGAATAATAGTGAAGACATCAAAACTATGAAATAACACATATGGAATCATGTAGTAACCAAAAATATGTTAAACAAATCAAAAGATATGTTATATTTGACATTCTTCGAAGTAGCCACCCTTTGCCTTGATGGCAGCTTTGCACACGCTTGGAATTCTCTCAACCAGCTTCACCTGGAATGCTTTTCAAATCAAATCAAAGTTAATTTGTCACGTGCGCCGAATACAACAGGTGTAGTAGACCTAAAAAGGTATTAGGTGAACAACAGGTAAGTAAAGAAATTAAACAACAGTAAAAAGACAGGCTATATGTAGTAGCGAGGCCATAAAAGTAGCGAGGCTACATACAGACACCGGTTAGTCAGGCTGATTGAGGTAGTATGTACATGTAGATAGAGTTAAAGGGACTATGCATATATGATGAACAGAGAGTAGCAGTAGCGTAAAAGAGGGGTTGGCGGGTGGTGGGTGGCGGGACCCAATGCAGATAGCCCGGTTAGCCAATGTGCCGGAGCAATGGTTGGTCGGCCCAATTGAGGTAGAATGTACATGAGTGCATAGTTAAAGTGACTATGCATATATGATAAACAGAGAGTAGCAGCAGCATAAAAAGAGGGGTTGGGGGGGCACACAATGCAAATAGTCTGCGTAGCCATTTGATTACCTGTTCAGGAGGTAAGGATGCTCTCAATGTTCTAGCTGTAGAACCTTTTGAGGATCTCAGGACCCATGCTAAATCTTTTTAGTTTCGTGCCCTCTTCTAGTTTGTTGTTGATGTGGACACCAAGGAACTTGAAGCTCTCAACCTGCTCCGTTACAGCCCCATCGATGAGAATGGGGGCGTGCTCGGTGTTACTTTTCCTGTAGTCCACAATCATCTACTTAGTCTTGGTTACGTTGAGGGATAGGTTGTTATTCTGGCACCACCCGGCCAGGTCTCTGACCACCTTGTCGTTGTCGGTGATCAGGCCTACCACTGTTGTGTCGTCTGCAAACTTAAGGATGGTGTTCGAGTCGTGCCTGGCCATGCAGTCGTGGGTGACCAGGGAGTACAGGAGGGGACTGAGCACGCAACCCTGGGGAGCTCCAGTGTTGAGGATCAGCGTGGTAGATGTGTTGCTACCTACCCTCACCACCAGTCGTGAAGGAGTTCCCACACATGCTGAGCACTTTTTGGCTGCTTTTCCTTCACTCTGCGGTCCAACTCATCCCAAGCCACCTCAATTGGGTTAAGGTTGGGTTAAGGCTGGGTGATTGTGGAGGCCAGGTCCACTGGCTCAGCAATCCATCACTTGCCTTCTTGGTCAAATAGCCCTTACACAGCCTGGAAGTGTGTTGTTTCATTGTCCTGTTGAAAAACAAATGATAGTCCCACTAAGCGCAAACCAGATGGGATGGCATATTGCTGTAGAAGGTTTTGGTAGCCATGATGGTTAAGTGTGCCTTGAATTCTAAATAAATCACTGACAGTGTCACCAGTAAAGCACCCCTACACCATTATACCTCCTCCTCCATGCTTCACGGTGGGAACCACACACGCGGAGATCATCCGTTCACCTACTCTGCTTCTCACAAAGACACAGCAATTGGAACCAAAAATCTCAGATTTGGAATCATCAGACCAAAGGGCTGATTTCCACCGGTCTAATGTCCATTGCTCCTGTTTCTTGGCCCAATCAAGTATCTTCTTCTTATTGCAATTTGACCATGAAGGCCTGATTCACGCAGTCTCCTCTGAACAGTTGATGTTGAGATGTGTCTGTTACTTGAACTCTGAAGCATTTATTTGGGCTGCAATTTCTGAGGCTGGTAACTCTAATGAATTTATCCTCTGCGGTAGAGGTAACTCTGGATCTTCCTTTCCTGTGGCGGTCCTCACGAGAGCCAGTTTCATCATAGCTCTTGATGAATATTGCGACTGCAAATTATTATTATTTACTATTTTTTAAACATTTTAATTGAATATCTGAAACATACAATGTACTTGCAGTGAAGCCGCTCAACAACTACATCATACCAGTCATCCAACAGACTCCCATTCAGAGCGATACACAGAAGCATCCAGGGTCAATGCCCTGCTCAAGGGCACGTTGCCAGATCTCCCTCTAGGACAAAAAAATGTGAACCCGAACTCTCAAAGATCCCCCCCACAGTCCCCTAATAGCTGACCCTCAACCATTCGAGACCTCCCCAAGAAGAACAGCAATGCCAACTGTATATGTTTGTGTGCCTGTCTGGCACTATTACATGTATGTATTCTTGTATGTGTTTATTTGAATGAGAGTGTTTGTTTATGCATGCGTACAAACACCTGCACGGCATCAGCTTCAGGCAAACCGGCATTAGTTGTAAAAACACTGCCCCTCAGTGTCATTCAAACATACTTTTTATTATGTTTTATTTTTACCCTTTTTTTGTACTTTTATCGTTGACCATCATTCTATCTCCCGCATAGCAACTCCACTCCCACATGTCTCCAATTCCACATCCCTACCCTCAGCTTCCCTCAGCCCATCCCATCTACAGTGGGGCAAAAAAGTATTTAGTCAGCCACCAATTGTGCAAGTTCTCCCACTTAAAAAGATGAGTGAGGCCTGTAATTTTCATCATAGGTACACTTCAACTATGACAAAATGAGAAAAAAAAATCCAGAAAATCACATTGTAGGATTTTTAATGAATATATTTTCAAATTATGGTGGAAAATAAGTATTTGGTCAATAACAAAAGTTTATCTCAATACTTTGTTATATACCCTTTGTTGGCAATGCCAGCATCGGGGGTGGCTCTGGTACAGGACGAAGAACCCACTCATCCCGCAGATCCAGCCATGGACCCAGGCTGAACACTGTGCCTGGACTGGACCTCGGCGCAGGGGAAGGCTCCTGCCATGGAGCGGGACTGGACGCTGTGCCTGGACTGGGCATCGACGCAGGGGAAGGCTCCTGCCATGGAGCGGGACTGGACGCTGTGTCTGGACTGGGCATCGACGCAGGGGAAGGCTCTGGCCATGGAGCTGGAGGTTACGGACCATTGACCGTCTCAGAAGGTTCCGGACCATGGACCGTCTCAGGAGGTTCCGGACTGTGGACCGTCTCAGGAGGTTCCGAACTGTGGACCGTCTCAGGAGGTTCTGGACCGTGGACCATCTCAGGAGGTTCCGGACCGTTGACCGTCTCAGGAGGTTCCGGACCGTTGACCGCCTCAGGAGGTTCCGGACTGTGAACCATCTCCGGAGGTTCCGGACTGTGGACCGTCTTAGGGGGTTCCAAACTATGGGCTGTCTCAGGAGGTGTCCAGGAGTCTGGAGATCGCTGCTGCCCGTTACCACGCTGCTTGGTCCTTTGTTGGTGGGTGATTCTGTCACGATCGTCATTGGAATGAGGTGAGGACCAACGCGCAGCGTAGTAAGTGTTCATCGTATATTTATTAAACCGAGAACACTAAACAAAATAACAAAGGAGAAACTAAATGAAACAGTTCTGAAAGGTGACATACACATAACAGAAAATAATCACCCACAAAACACAAGTGGGAAAAGGCTACCTAAGTATGATTCTCAATCAAAGACAACTTACGACACCTGCCTCTGATTGAGAACCATACCAAAACACAACATAGAAAAAGGAACATAGACAACCTACCCAACTCACGCCCTGACCATACTAAAACAAAGACATAACAAAATAACTAAGGTCAGAACGTGACATATACAGTGCATTCGGCAAGTACTCAGACTCCTTCCCCTTTTTCACATGTTGTTATTTTACAGCCTTATTCTACAATTGTTTAAATAAAAAATTGTCCCCATCAATCTACATACACTACCCCATAATGACAAAGTGAAAACAAGTTTTCGAAATTTTTGCATACAGAAATACCTTATTTACATAAGTATTCAGACCCTTTGCTATGAGACTCGAAATTGAGCTCAGGTGCATTCTGTTTCCATTGACCGTCCTTGAGATGTTTCTACAACTTGACTGGAGTCCACCTGTGGTATATTCAATTGAATGGACATGATTTGGAAAGGCACACACATTGTTTATATAAGGTCCCACAGTTGACAGTCCACGTCAGAGCAAAAACCAAGCCATGAGGTCGAAGGATTTGTCTGTAGAGCGCCGAGACAGGATTGTGTCGAGGCACCGATCTGGGTAAGGGTACCAAAAAATTCTGCAGCATTGAAGGTCCCCAGGAACACAGTGGACTCCATTAATATAAATGAAAGAAGTTTGGAACCACCAAGACTACAGCCGTGGCCAAAAGTTTTGAGAATGACACAAATATTATTTTTCACAAAGTCTGCTGCCTCAGTTTTTATGATGGCAATTTGCATATACTCCAGAATGTTATGAAGAGTGATCAGATGAATTGCAATTAATTGCAAAGTCCCTCCTTGCCATGCAAATGAACCATAAGGCAAAAGTGATAACTAAGTTGCTCGGGGAACAAAACATGGATATTTTGGGTGGACAAACAAAACCCCACAAATTCTGACAAACTCCAAGCATTGATTATGCAAGAATGGGCTGCCATCAGTCAGGATGTGGCCCAGAAGTTAATTGACAGCATTCCAGGGCGGATTGCAGAGGTCTTGAAAAAGAAGGGTCAACACTGCAAATATTGACTCTTTGCATCAACTTCATGTAATTGTCAATAAAAGCCTTTGACACTTATGAAATGCTTGTAATTATACTTCAGTATTCCATAGTAACATCTGACAAAAATATCTAAAGACACTGAAGCAGCAAACTTTGTGAAAATTAATATTTGTGTCATTCTTAAAACTTTTGGCCACGACTGAGAGCTGGCCGCCAAAATCTGTTTTGTCATTATGGGGTATTGTGTGTAGATTGATGAGGAAAAAAACAATTTAATCAATTTTGGAATAAGGCTGTAACGTAACAAAATGTGGAAAAAGTCAAGGGGTCTAAATGCTTTCCAAATGCACTGTATATAAAAATAAGTATGTGGAACCCCCTTCAAATATTTGTAGTTGGCTATTTCAGCCACACCCGTTACTGACAGATGTATAAAATCAAATACACAGCCATGCAATCTCCATAGACACACATCGGCAGTAGAATGGCTTACTGA
Source organism: Oncorhynchus mykiss (assembly GCF_057628025.1). Taxonomy (NCBI): domain Eukaryota; kingdom Metazoa; phylum Chordata; class Actinopteri; order Salmoniformes; family Salmonidae; genus Oncorhynchus; species Oncorhynchus mykiss. Next base: position 19,078,559 of record NC_143025.1, read on the forward strand.
AGAGCTCAGTGAATTTCAACTTGGCACCGTCATAGAATGTCACCTGTCCAACAAGTCAGCTCGTCAAATTTCTGCCCTGCTAAAGCTGACCCGTTCAACTGTAACTGCTGGCATTGTGAAAATCTCCTGCTAGAAACGTCTAGGAGCAACAACGGCTCAGCCGTGAAGTGGTAGGCCACAGAAGCTCACAGACCGGGACGTTGAGTGCTGAAGTGCGTATTGCGTAAAAGTCGTCTGTCCTCAGTTGCAACACTCACTATCAAGTTTCAAACTTCCTCTGAAAGCAACGTCAGCACAAGAACAGTTTGTCTGGAGCTTCATAAAATGGGTTTCCAAGGCCGAGCATCCGCAATCAAGATTAAGATCACCATGCGCAATGCTAAGCATCGACTGGAGTGGTTTAAAGCTTGCAGCCATTGGACTCTGGAGCCGTGAAAATGCGTTCTCTGGAGTGATGAGTCACGCTTCACCATCTGGCAGTCCAACCAACAAATCTGGGTTTGGCGGATGTCAGGAGGACGCTGCCTATCCCAATGTATGGTGCCAACTGTAAAGTATGGTGGAGGAGGAATAATGGTCTGGGGCTGTTTTTCATGGTTCATGCCCCTTAGTTCCAGTGACAGGAAATCTTAATGCTACAGCATACAGCGACATTCTATACGATTCCGTCATTCCAACTTTGTGGCAACAGTTTGGGGAAGGCCTTTTCTTGTTTGAGCATGATAATGCCCCAGTGCACAAAGCGAGGTCCATACAGAAATGGTTTGTCGAGATCGGTGTGAAAGAAATTGACTGGCCTGGACAGAGCCCCGATCTCTAACCCATCGAACACCTTTGGGATGAATTGGAATGCTGACTGCTAGCCAGGCCTAATCGCCAAACATCAGTGCCCAATCCCACTAATGCTGTTGTAGCTGAACGGAAGCAAATCCCCGCAGCAATGTTCCAACATCTAGTAGAAAGCCTTCCCAGAAGAATGGAGGCTGTTATAGCAGCAAAGGGGGTACCAACTCCATATTAATGCCCATGATTTTGGAATGAGGTGTTCAACGAGTGTGTGTCCACATACTTTTGGTCATGGAGTGTATATATACAGTACCAGTCAAAAGTTAAGACACTTGATGAGATGTACTCATTCAAGGATTTTCTTTATTTTTGCTATTTTCTACATTGTAGAACAATAGTGAATACATCAAAACTATGAAATAACACATATAGAATCATGTTGTAACCAAAAAAAAGTGTTTAACAAATCAAAATATATTTTATATTTGAGATTCTTCAAAGTAGCCATCCATTGTCTTCATGACAGCTTTGCCACATGCTTGGCATTCTCTCAACCAGCTTAATTAGGTAGTCTCCTTGAATGCATTTCAATTAACAATAAAGAAAATTTCAAGAACTTTAAAATCTCCTTCTAGTGCTGTCACAAAAACCATCAAGCGCTATGATGAAACTGGCTCTCATGAGAAAGGAAAAGAAGATCCAGAGTTACCTCTGCTGCAGAGGATGAGTTCAATAGAGTTACCAGCCTCAGAAATTGCAGGCCAAATAAATGCTTACCAGAGTTCAAGTAACAGACACATCTCAACATCAACTGTTCAGAGGAGACTGCGTGAACCAGGACTTCATGGTTGAATTGATATAAAAGAGATCACTACATACGGACACCAATAATAAGAGACTTGCTTGGGCCAAGAAACACGAGCAATGGACATTAGACCGGTGGAAATTGATGTCCGCGTGTGTGTGGTTCCCACCGTGAAGCATGGAGGAGGAGGTGTGATTGTGTAGGGGTGCTTTGCTGGTGACATTCTAAGTGATTTATTTAGAATTCAAGGCACACTTAACCAGCATGGCTACCACAGAATTCTGCAGCGATATACCATGCCATCTGGTTTGCGGTTAGTGGGACTATCACTTGTTTTTCAACAGGACAATGACCCAACACACCTCTAGGCTGTTTAAGGGCTATTTGCCAAGAAGGACAGTGGTGGACTGCTGTATCAGATGATCTGGACTCCACAGTCACCCAACCTCAAGCCAATTGAGATGGTTTTGGATGAGTTGGACCGCAGAGTGAAGGAAAAGCAGCCAACGAGTGCTCAGCATATGTGGGAACTCCTTCAAGACTGTTGGAAAAGCATTCCTCATGAATCTGGTTGAGAGAATGCCAAGAGTGTGCAGGGCTGTCATCAAGGCAAAGGGTGGCTACTTTTAAGAATATCAAATATAAAAAATATTTTGATTTATTTTACACTTTTTTGGTTACTACATGATTCCATTTGTATTATTTCATAGTTTGCATGTCTTCGCTGTTATTTTACAACGTAGCAAATAGTAAAATAAAGAAAACTCTTTCAATGAGACGGGTGTCCAAGAATTTGACTGGTACTGTGTATCTATCTATATATATATATATATATATATATATATATATATTTGAAGACGGAAGTTTACATACACCTTAGCCAAATACATTTAAACTCAGTTTTTCACAATTCCTGACATTTAATCCTCGTAAATGACCTGTCTTAGGTCAGATAGGATCACCACTTTATTTTAAGAATGTCAGCGATTGGGTGCAGAGTGAAAGCGGAGTCAGGCGCAGGACACAGGTATAGAGTATTCCAACTGAGTTTACTCAAAGAATAAAGCAAAATTCCAAATAGGAACATACAACACAACTCTAACACAAACAACCACTAACGACATGAACAATCACGGACAGAACAGAAATGTATGTCAGATGGTTAAACAGGGAATGTAATGAGGGAATGTAAAACACGTGTGTGTGTAATCAGACAAAACAAAACGAAATAGAAAAACGGATCGGTAGTGACTAGAAAGCCGGTGACGTTGACCGCCGAACACCACCCGAACAAGGAGAAGGGCCGACTTCGGCGGAAGTCGTGACAAAGAATGTGAAATGTCAGAATAATAGTAGAGATAATTATTTATTTCAGATTTTATTTCTTTCATCACATTCCCAGTGGGTCAGAAGTTTACATACACTCACTTAGTATTTGGTAGCATTTCCTTTAAATTGTTTAACTTGGGTCAAACGTTTTGGGTAGCCTTGTACAAGCTTCCCACAATACGTCGGGTGAATTTTGGCCCATTCCTCCTGACAGAGCTGGTGTAACTGAGTCCGGTTTGTAGAACTCCTTGCGAACACAAGCTTTTTCAGTTCTGCCCACAAATGTTCTATAGGATTAAGGTCAGGGCTTTGTGATGGCCACTCCAATACCGTGACTTTGCTGTCCTTAAGCCATTTTGCCACAACTTTGGAAGTATGCTTGGTGGGTGTCATTGTCCATTTGGATGACCCATTTGCGACCAAGCTTTAACTTCCTGACTGATGTCTTGAGATGTTGCTTCAATATATCCACATAATTTTCCTCCCTCATGATGCCATCTATTTTGTGAAGTGCACCGGTCCTTCCAGCAGCAAAGCACCTCCAAAACATGATTCTGCCACCCCCGTGGGATGGTGTTCTTCGGCTTTTAAGCCTCCCCCTTTTTCCTCCAAACATAACGATGGTCATTATGGCCAAACAATTATATTTTTGTTTCATCAGACCAGAGGACATTTCTGCAAAAAGTACAATCTTTGGCCCCACGTGCAGTTGCAAAGCGTAGTCTGGCTATTTTATGGCGGTTTTGGAGCAGTGGCTTCTTCCTTGCTGAGCGTCCTTTCAGGTTATGTCGACATAGGCCTTGTTTTACTGTGCATATAGATACTTTTGTACCTGTTTCCTCCAGCATCTTCACAAGGTCCTTTGCTGTTGTTCTGGGATTGATCTGCACTTTCGCACCAATGTACATTCATCTCTAGGAGACAGAACGCATCACCTTCCTGAGCGGTATGACCGCTGCATGGTCCCATTGTGTTTATACTTGCGTACTATTGTTTGTACAGATGAACATGGTACCTTCAGGCGTCTGGAAATTGCTCCCAAGGATGAACCAGACTTGTGGAGGTCTACAATATTTTTCTGAGGTCTTCGCTGATTTCTTTTGATTTTCTCATAATGTCAAGCAAAGAGGCACTGAGTTTGAATGTAGGCCTTGAAATACATCCACAGGTACACCTCCAATTGACTCAAATTATGTAAATTAGCCTATCAGAAGCTTCTAAAGTCGTGACATAATTTTCTGGAATTTCCCAAGCTGTTTAAAGCCACAGTCAACTTAGTGTATGTAAACTTCTGACCCACTGGAATTGTGATACAGTGAATTATAAGTGAAATAATCTGTCTGTAAACAATTATAAATATATATATATATATATATATATATATATAATATATATATATATATATATATATATACAAATAGGTTTTGTTTGTATAAAACAATATATTTTAAAAAGTATAGTCAGACATGCATGTGTTGGCCTGCATGTAGCCTTATAAGCATAGCACAGATTGTTGTGAGTGCATTAAAAAATGCATGTTTGATTTTCAGTGGCTCAATCTTAAACCCATATGCATAGCATAAGTGCCAAAATAGTCAAACATGCCATATTTTTCTAAATGGCTTACATCGCTGAAACAGAATATGTCTGAAGTGTCGATAAGTGACTGAACATTGGTTCGATAGATCATCAGTGATTATAGTAAACAGTCAGTAGTAAACAGTAGCATTCAATAGTAAGACACCATCAGGATATGACACCTCTATTTGGAGAATAACAGCATGTTCATTTCATAGGTCGAGCCCTTTCCTACATGCACTTCACAAACTCGAATGAAATCAACGATCAGATTCACAAACATCGATGACTTAAAAGGATTCAGTTTTAGCTAATGTCATCGATATATGTATTTCTATACGCTTATTAGTATGTATGCTTATGTATTATCTATATTATATAATACACGACTCCCTTGTAAATTGCAATGTTTGACAAACTATAGCAAAAGGAAAAATTTTACTTATGAATTATTACACTGTTATAAAGTCTTATTTTTGTTATTATCAAATTAACTAGATTGTTTATATTATTCGTATTTAGATCATTTGCCATCGTACAATTTGCCATTAAATACGAATTAAGAAAGGAACGCAAAAAACATTGTTGCATAATGAAAATGTTTTATTTCAGGTTGTATTTTATTTGACAATATTATAGTCTACCACACAGTGAATGTTTATGTTTTCTTCCAAGCATTTAATCTTAAAGGTGAAACCACTCTCTGATGTTGGTGATCAATACGATGCCAATAAACATCCCTGACATGGCCAAATATATTGATTATCGATAGATTCACAGCCATAAAGGATGATGACTACTCTAGTTGTTTTTGGGGCAGCCGAACACTTTTACTACCCCACATTACATTATACATGTTAGGCTACATCATAGAAATAAATTATGCATATATGTAAAAACCAAGTTGTGTATATTAATTCGAGTAAACATGCAATAGTGTCCCTACGCATTCTAGACCCAATTCTACCTGTCAATCGATCAGAATGCGGATAGATCGACATGGCACCAGTGCTATTGATCACTGCAAGTCCTCTATGCGCAGGATGCTTTCAAATGCAAACGTCCCTAAATAATAATCCATGGCAACACAGTAATATCTTTTAACAAACTGCAGGCAAACGCTTTACAAAAACGGAGATTCGATGAGAGCACGTAGACCTTTCACACATTTACAAAATCAACTATTATGCAGTCGTAGAAGTGTTTCAAACCGAGATATGTTCAAGATATGTTCCTTTAATTAAGTCAAATGTAAAAAAATAGCATTACTTTTTTTTTAAGACTTTAGCGTCACAACGTTATAAAGCTTATAGGCGGGACTATGCATTACTTGAATGTCCCTACATCAGCGTTTGTACAGGCCTCTGTGTCCAGTAAACTTATGTGTGAAATGAACAGAATTAGAAAAAACAGAGATAGAGTTATGCGAGGAAGCAGTTGTCAATGTGTTTCAGCTGTCGCTCGTCGAGATATGAGGACATTCCAACACAATACAGACATGCAAGAGAAAGCTACTGGTAGTTTGAAATAATACATTTATAGCCAATTTCAATAATCTACTATAGAGCTGGTTATGACGTTTTTAATAAGGAAACTGAAAGTTAAATGCTAAGCATATGAGCCTACGAGATCATTGTAATGCATATGAGAAATAGGAAACATAGTGGAGGTGGTGATAGTCTGACAAACACACACACACACACACACACACACACACACACACACACACACACACACACACACACACACACACACACACACACACACACACACACACACACAAGTTTAATATAGACACACACGGACTTACTTAAAGTAGAGCTCGTCAAACAAGCGAGTTTCCGAGTTTCTCACACCCAAGACCATCCAGCATCTGGGGCTCTGTGGCATTGCAGAGTGCTCCATCCCGCTGACTGGCTCAGAGGCCTCTGATGAATGCGACATTACTAAACACGGGTACTTAACTTTTGCCAATAGCCAGATTCAAGTAAATATACTTTAGAATACATTAACCGCGATGCATCAGCGACGGAGTCATTCAAGAAGCCATGAAAAGATTATTCTGTCTATGTCGAGTGATCTCTTTAAAGACTTGAAAAATATAGCTTGTGTAAGGGCTTCGCTTTGCTTGGTACGAATTCACTTTCATTGGTTCGCGCTGTGAGACGACAGGCAGCTTATGTGGTCTGGAATTTTTGGTAATACATACTGCAAGAATAACATGTTCACACTACATGCATATCTCTTCGAGGACTTCCAAAAACCTTACTCAAGATGAACTTTCGTACTATTGATTTGTGTATAAAAAAAAAACTATATTCCAATATTCAACCATGTCTCCCAACAACATTGAGAGAAAACTTTGAAACGAATTATTCTAACATTGTTATTAAAAATAAAAAGTTTATAGAAGCACTATGTCGTTTGTGAATAGAGAAATCAATAATCCCTAGACTTAAATAGGCATAATAATAATAATACAAATAATAATATTAATCGTATTATAATATATAAAGTGGTTGATATTAACATCAGCGCAACTTATCAGTTTAAATAAATAAAATAAAAATGATGTTTAGGCCTACAAAAAAAAACGAATGTAGACTCAGATTTCTCAGATTTGTGGTTTACCAGAGAGCCAGACAATAAGTTCATATAATTATTGATAAAGAAACGCGTTTGTTGCTGCTGCTATTCTACTTATTAACAACAGGTGCTACAAAAAGGTGATTAGTTAAGGTGTGGAAAAGCCTGGTAAGGTACCGTGCATATCTCACTTTAAGGGGGGGGGGGGGGGGGGGGTTGTTTATGTTTCCTACCAGACTGCATCTCCCTGTTATTTTGGTGACCCGATGCTTCGGAGTAAGTAGGCGGTAGCAGCACCAGGGTGGCTGAGTAAAGTCGATGGTGCTGAATCGGTCGACCCACCCGCTGTTAATAACGTGAAATAAATATCTGAGCCTCAGCGGCATCGCCCCTCTTACACCGCAGATATCGACAACGTTAATATTTTACATTGTTGGCCTGTTCACCACAGGATACGCTTATTTGGACATTCGAAAACAGTAGGCCTACAGTGAAATTAAAATAAAAAAACAGCTCTAGGCGAATATATTTATTTTTAAGAATGTGTGTGTGTGTGTGTGTGTCCAGTAGATCATTCGATTATATTACAACGCTCAATAAGCTACTATTGATGGCCCAGTGCACCGAGTTTCCAACAGTTTTTGAAAGTCAAACTACAACAACAACAAAGTTTAACATCGATTTGAAACGAGATGTTATAACAAACAAATAAAGGGATAGTGTTATGTCGACAAATATAGTTTTGATGATAAGGCAACAGGTAGGACTATAGCCTAGCAAGGAACCTTCTGCTGTATGCAACCTTCTGCACCGTTCACAAAGTGGCACTATACAAACTTTTAACAGCCCTTTTTCTTTGTGGTAAACCCGTGTGACTTAGCAGCGAAGAAGGATGAAAGTTAACATCCATCACAGAGCTGACCAATAGGTTCGCTGCGCGGAGATGACAGATTCGCTGCTGGGTAGAGTAATTCATTTTGGATAGCAGTGGTCTCTGGGATCAATAGAGGGACATTAACCCGGGCGGACACTGTTGTTTCCCTGATGCCACCAGTACCATCCTCCAATGGCTAACAACAAGGCACCATTTTACAATCAGGGGACCCATAAAATGGGGTTAGAAACCTAGGCCTACATAGCACCTTTTCATAATTGGAATGCAGCCTAACTTGGGTAGACTTAGCCTTAATTAAGTTGTCACAAAATCAATTCTGAGTAAATTCTGTAGTGTATGCAAATATATCACATCCTTATTCACTCAATGAGCATAGGCTTAATAAGAGCGTAAGAGCTTTGGACCAGTAACCAAAAAGTCGTTGGCTCGAATCCCCAAGCCGACTATGTGAAAAATCTGTCGATGTGCCCTTGAGCGAGACAATTAACCCTAATGTCACCGGGAAGTCACACTGAATAAGAGCGTCTGCTAAATGACTAAATGTACATCTGAAATGAGGACCATATTCCAAGTGGGCACTTTCTGCTGCTTTTAAATCTCATTCAAATGGAAATTGGAGTGAATCTCGTTGATACACACAGTAAGTAGAAAGAAGCGACCACAAACATAGGCTTGTCCCAAGACATTGCGGGTCACATACACGGAACTTTTAATTTTAATTTTCACGTGGTGTGTGTGCAGAGAGATAATAATGCTGTCCTCGATGGTTTCCTCGGTTATGGGCTATTGAAGACCTAGGACAGACCCATGTCTTGATTGCAACATTAAACTTAGTTAGATAAGCTACTGGGCCTTAGTTTTGTGGTGCAAATACAATGTAAAATAGGTCCAATACTATATTACTTAACATATTATAAATATAGGCCTATACAGGTTTGTACAAGTAGAATAGACTCCACACACATTTTACGCATGCAAATAAGTATTTTGAAACTGATGCTCTTTAAAAAATGACAAATACATACTGTACAAACCAGGCTAAGAAAAACAATTCAAATAGGCCACATAATAAATGACTGTACATATTTTGAGGTAACCACCTGACAGGCTAAATTCCAAACTGAAATGGAACTACGAGTTAAATCTCCGCATGGTTTGGACCAACCCAAAAAGCTTTTTCCACAACCCCACATATCTGAGGTTTCTCGTGATCTAATGAAGCACCTATGACTTCTGTATATTTTACTGCTGCAGTATCGATGAATCGCCCACTGATCTATACATCCATTGACACTGATGAATTAGGATTGCTGACCTGGATTGACGTCAGCAGGCAGCGAGCTTTAACACGGGTCATAACAAGTCAGAAGTTGGGAAATTGTGAAGGAAAATTAGACTGAAAATGAGAATATAGATGAGGCCCCGTATAGCCTATGCCTTTACCGTCCATCAACTGCATACACAGCACATACAGCATAAACACATATAGCCAATACATTCATGGCTTTTATAGTTGGCTCAAATATTGGGTACATTTTAAGACAAATTCAAATATAGTTAGCTTTTTCCTAAACCATTTGGACTTATTCGTTCATGAGAACAGGTCTACCCTATTTGCTGTACATTATAGGATATACCTAAAGGAGGCACTGTATGCATATAGCACACAGTCATAGTTATTCTAGTCTAGAATTAGCCGTTTTCCTTCTTGACCTTTGAAAAAAAGATACGATAAGTGAAAATAGGAAAAATCATATAGTGCATAGACATTGGGCCTCGTGATTACATGTAGACCTAAAAACAGAAGCAAATAGGCTTATTATATGTCTTTCACACAATAACATGCATAGCATTTTTCTATGACATTTTCCTAAATTGCATTCTGAAAATCAATCAGCATATCATATCCGGAAATAAACAAAGTGTGCGTCCTCTCCTGACTGAAACTCCAAGGTGTATACCATAGCCTGTATCTTTAAGGGAGTGCATTTTAATAGATTGTTTAAAATAACAGAGATTTTTATTTATGGCAGTAGCATGATGTTAAGCATGTCAATTAATATTTAACCATTAAGAAATCACATGTCCTGGCGCCAAGTTATGCGGCTTTATCAGGGAAAACCAAAGGCGCAAGTTTCTTATCCAGGCAAGACTCCCCAATATCTCAAGGTAAATGTTGCATGGCGATGGCTTGCAGTTTTGCTCAAGATACGGGTCTGTCTCGTATCTCTTTAAATGTCTCATGTAATCTTTTTGAGAAATTCGAGGTTCAGTTTACAACATGAGCAAACATCTGTCTGACAGAGAGCTGGTGACGTCAGACAGCCTCAGACTGAGTGCTAACGCTGGAACAGTGGGCGCACACATTCACAGGCACAGTCACGTCTTAACATACGCGCGGGCACGTCATCATAGACGCTGGAATCACAGCCTTCGCTTTCTATAGTAGTGGTGCTCTACAGCGAATAAAATAGGCTACAAGCAAGGACGGACACCTATCAGAAGCGTGAGCAGCGGTTTGTGGCACAGCTCTGTCGCGGGCAACTGATCGCTTTAAATCATGCTGTATTGACTGAAGAGAGGCTAGTACAATCAATGGCTTGGCTTTGAAATCGTTCACAATTTATTGGAAAGGAGTGTGTGAGACGGGGGAGAGGGAGCGCGCGAGAGAGGAGAGAGAGGTGGAAATAAAGATTATTTCAACGATGGAACTTACAATGGAAAACATTGGAAATCTGCACGGCGTATCTCACTCTCATCAAACGGGTGACTTAATGAACTCTCCGCACCACGCACGGCAGTCCTTGGCGTCGCATCGGAACTTGGTGTCACACGGACGTTCAGCCATGGTGTCCAGTATGGCCTCAATATTAGATGGATCTGGGGAGTATCGCACAGACCATGCATTGTCCGGTCCCTTGCACCCCGCAATGACCATGTCCTGCGACTCCGGGATGACCATGAGTAGCACTTACACTACGCTGACGCCGCTGCAGCACCTGCCCCCCATATCCACTGTCTCGGATAAATTTCACCACCATCCCCACCCGCACGCCCACCATCACCCGGCGCACCAGCGACTCGCAGCCGGCAACGTCAGTGGCAGCTTCACCCTGATGCGGGACGACAGGAGCCTTGCCTCGATGGGTAATCTCTATGGCCACTACCCTAAAGACATGTCCGGCATGTGCCAGTCGCTGTCCCCTCTTTCCAACGGCCTCGGGTCTTTGCACAACTCTCAGCAGACTCTTTGCGCTTATGGTCCTGGCGCCCACCTCTCCAACGACAAAATGCTCTCGTCCGGAGGCTTCGAGTCTCACGCAGCGATGCTGTCCCGGAGCGAGGACCACCTGAGCCGGGGTTTGGGGGGGCACGGGGCCGGGATCATGTCATCCCTGAACGTTATGCCCCATCACAGCCATCCGCACTCTCAGGCTAACGGGTCCATGCTCTCTGATCGGGAGCGGCAGACGGCGGGGGGCGGGCAGGGAGGTGGTTCGGGGCAGGTGGAAGAAATAAACACCAAGGAGGTGGCACAGCGAATAACGGCGGAGCTCAAGCGCTACAGCATTCCCCAGGCCATCTTCGCACAGCGGATCTTGTGTCGGTCCCAGGGAACCCTGTCTGACCTGCTGAGGAACCCTAAACCCTGGACTAAACTCAAGTCTGGCCGGGAAACCTTCCGGAGGATGTGGAAGTGGCTGCAGGAACCCGAGTTCCAGAGAATGTCGGCGCTCAGACTAGCAGGTGAGTGAGGAGAAATGTGGCTAATGTGAAGGGATCAATTAGAAGTCAATGTGGCGAGACTATCAGTTGCTACTCAAACAAATTATGACTTAAACAAGTTAGTGTGGATTCTTGGAGGAGTTCACGATGGTTGTTATTAAATAACCATGTTGAATTGGTTGTTAGAAAAGATAAGTAAATCCAGATTGGATTGACTGCTTCATGCTCAGATAATAAAGTATAACGAGTAAACAAGCTAGGCTATGCTGTGGTAGTTTACTCTGCTGGTGATATCCTAATTAGGTGTTAAACCTGAAAAAGATAAATCAATTTGTTTCACGTTTTTGAATAGCGCTAATTTGCTGGCAACGTTATAGTAGGCCTATAGTTGTAATCAATTTTACGCACGGGCGTAATGGGGACCACACACACACACACACACACACACACACACACACACACACACACACACACACACACACACACACACACACACACACACACACATACACACACACACACACACACACACACACAAACTCACGAGGTGTTTCGACCACAGACAAAATGAAATCAAACAGGGAATGGCTTGAATCAAATTGATTGTGCATCTCTGTAACTGTATCATTTGGACCATAATAACGAGAATAAAATGGTGCGATTATTGACAGAAAGACTGTAGTGTTGTAGTATTGATGACCCTTTGTGAAGTTTCACATATTCACTCTTCTTCTGGTGTGGAGTCGTTCCAAAAGCCTCGCGCTAATTATATGTATGTGTTCAAATGGACCTGGAATTCTCGTGGGCCTTCCCTTCCCCTGTCGACTCCGGGAGGCGTAAACAATGCGCGTCTGAGGTGTGCTTAGCAGCAGAGCAGCGAGTCAGGGGAGCGTGACCTCCCGCGAATCGATACTTCGGGTCCCGGCGTCCCTTTTTAAAGTAGCCACTAATAAATGATCCATTTGGATCTGAAAGACAGCTCAAGAAACAGATGCCTCTTGTCTATGATTTTTTTTTTACATTCTGCTTAGGCTATACTTTATTTCTCAAGTATTTATAATAAATTATAAAGTCATACAGGTCGAATAGCGAGTTCATGGTGAACTAGTGTAATTATGTGTAAATAGAAGTAAAATAAGAACGGAGTGGAGGTGAAATAGGGCTAATTGAATCTACAAATAGGCCTAATTTAAGAATGATTTGTGGTTAAAGGGGACTTTTCTTGAATCTACAACATACCAACTCTAAAACAACAATCATATTTAGCGTACGCTTTTATCCAAAGCGACTTACAGTAGTGGGTCCCCCGTGGGAATCAAACCAGCAAACCTGGCATTGCATGCGCCATGCTCTCCCAACTGAGCTTACACCGGACAAAAACACAACAACCCAGGTTGAACATTGTGTTGTAGTCTATGCTGGCAATAAACATACATAGGCCTATATTCAAACGTTTGTTTTTACAAAGGTCTATGCAATCCTAGTATATAGAATTACAAATGATTAAGGCCTACACTAGCCTGCTTAAGGATGGCAAGGCAAAAAAGCACAAGGAAATTAATTTAATAACAATTAAACCACAAAATAATCATACTTCATTTTGGAAATTCAACAGACATATACCATTTAACTGTCACATATTGCTAATCACTCAACTTCGAGACATATATTTTTGAGAGGGGATGTTCATATAAATAATTTGAAATAGGCCTGCGATTGAACTTGTCTATTTATCCATTACTTTTATATTTCACTTTGAATTCAAAAGTTGCAACAATTTATTCATATTTATTTCTTCGTTCATTGGATCATTTATCCACCCACTTTGCCAGTGAGAGATAACAGTTTGAACAGTTTGAAACATTGTCCAGTATTGTACTCCAAGCCTTTACCGTGAAAACTGGAAATAGTGTTATTTTACAAGCTATAAAGCTTAGGAGCTGATTAAATAGGATTAATTAAGGGTGGAAAGCTATAGAATCAGAAGAGTTGGAAGTAAGCGCCACTTTGATGTTTCTGCAAAGCACTCGGTTAGGACATGCATGCGCTTCAAAACGTCAATCAGTACTTCTGTGTGTCGTATTTCAGTGGACAGTTTAATTAAGCAGATATAGTGGCATATTTTAGTTCCAGTCAATGCCCTATTGAAAAGCACTTCATGGAATATAAATGGTTACTTTGCACATTTAGCGGCGTTTTGGTATATAAAGATTTAAACACTCCACAATTGTCTCTTTAAGTGCCATTGCTAAACCTAATTAAACCTAATTGGGCAGTGGGGTTTTTATATAGTCGCAACCTGGTCTCAGAGCATTTCGTTTTATTTTGTACATAAATCCGAGACACTCCATTTAGTATGATTTGTTACATGGTTACGTAAGGAAGATGTTTACTTAAGGCAAAAACAAAGTAGGGTGATTGGTCTGGTGAACCGGTAGGCTCATAACGCAAACTTCTAGCAACTCATAGGTTGCAAGTCTGGATCTTATTACAGACAACTTTAGCTAATTAGCCACTTTTCAACTACTTAATACTTTTTAGCTACTTTTGCAACTACTTAGCATGTTAGCTAACCCTTCCCCTAACCCTAACCTTAACCCTTTTAGCTAACCCTTAACTTAACTCCTAAACTTAACCCTAACCTTATCCCTAACCCCTAGCCTAGCTAACAGTAGGTAGCTAGTTAACGTTAGCCACCTAGCTAGAATTCATAACATATCATATGTTTAGAAAATTCATACATTTTTCAAATTCGTAACATATAACACGTTTAGCAAATTCGTAACATATAATATGAATTGGAATTTGTAACATATCATACTAAATGGTTGATGGACATCCACAAACTAATACATACCATGCAAAACGTAACATATCATACTAAATGGAGTGTTTCGGATTTACATACAGAATATTACGAAATGCTCTGAGACATGGTTGATTGTGAACTGCATGCACTATACTAGAACTATGGCACAGAACTTTCCGTACGTGTGGTCCTGCATGCATAGGGTGTATATGTGCAGCATGCATGTCCGTTCGTATGCATTATTTTTAGAATTGATTCACGTATGCTCCATTTGTTCCCCCATGGGTATTTGCCTGAACGCATTAAGGTTGACTTCGGATATTTGAGGATGATATAGGCTACATAGACATTCTTCATACTTCAATAGGCTATTTTAATCGGTATAGTGCAAGTATCATACATTATTAACAAGTATCAATCATTGTAGTAGAGATATTATCGTAATTGTTATGGTTATTGTTATTATGGTCATAATTATGGCTATGATTGTTTAATAGCTGCACTCTTTGAGAGTGAACGCTGTTCCAGGAGGGTGTCACCTGGCCTTGACGTGATGTCTGTTGTCCTGTGAGCTACCTTGTTCTGTTGTCAGTTGCTCTCTAGCAACATGGAGTTGGGCAAAATGACAAATGACTGTGGTATGGAAATGGTGGGCGCTACATTTTACTTATTGCATTTAAATGCACCATTATGCACTGTGCGCATGCGGAGTGGGAGTTGGTGGTTGTGATTCTAAAAGGGATGCTGGCGATAGGCCTACTCGGTCGGCCACATCAATCAATAAATTCAAATTACTATTCCAAATTCATCACAGTCACACAAATCAATGCCGTTGCCTTGCTTAGCTAATGTGAAAACCCCAGTGGCTGCACACTCACATGACAATCCTCCCCATAAAATTAAAAATACGATGTAGTCAATTGAGGGGGAGTTCTGTCATGACAAAGATAGGCTGCGTGCCCTTTAAGCGCATACCCTAAAACGCATGGTTCATAATTGGAATGATGTGTAGTATTGTCCGCGTGAGGAGGGCAAGGTGAATCTCAGAGAAGATACAAACCTGATATGGCCTACAATTTAGGCCAACTAGTGCCTTTTAGGACAAATCATTATCTCCAAACAAGCTCACAACCTGCAGCTGTTCGAATGTTGAAGCCAATTAAACAAGGAAGCGCACATATACTGTAGCTATGGAGTATACAACACCTTTGATTGTGTTGAAAAAGACACGGCAAAGTGAGGGCTGAGATGCATAGATTGCATAAACGATGAAAACAATTCGTCTTTGCAGCTGTGTTGAATTCCACACTCCATCTCAATGTATTTGGTCGGGTCAATAAAGCAGTGATCGATAAGGATAGCCAGTGCATCTATCAATTATTCCGCCTCAGCACTCTCTCCCATTGGACTCTCCCAGAGCGTTGGGGGATGGCTGGGAGATTTAGGCAGGAGCTGGGAAAGGGGATGAGAGACTGGGAAAAGCCCCCATTGTACACATTTTTCTTTCTCTCTGTTGTAATCATGTTACATGTAGACTGGATGGAAAACTTGCCCTCAAAACGCCATTTGGGGGTTGGGTTACATAATCAGCTTGGATCTGTGTAAACATGTATCCACCAACGCATTGTTCCAGAATCACTCGGGAGCCATGAGGAAGACAACAGAGAGACAACCAAAATGATACGACCCTGCCAAACCTCCCATGTGGAAAGTACGACGCAATGAAATATTACGCAAGAGAATCAATCTCATTTATCCAAACATATAAAGCGGGGATATCAACATTTTATCGTTTGTAAAATGTCGATTTTGAGGATGAGTTTATGCTCTGTTCTAGTAATAGGCAATTCAATGAAAATACACGCAAATCATGGATAGGGAGAGAATAGCTCAATAACAAACTTAATCACAGACTAGGCCTAGTCTACATGCCAATTACATCACTGGCGGTCAACCTGTCTGCTGTCCGTACCCATACTATTACTATGGAGCAAGATTTTGGGGGGATTGCTAAGATATTCATGATAAACTAATATAAGTGAAAGGAGTCTTTTATTAATCTATCATCCAACAGTTTATATGCACAAGTAAGCCACATGTATGCAGCCTCCATATTCCCGACGTAACGCTGCCTGTCTGGGACATCACTGTACCTAAGCAACGACCAACCCAGCCTTCTCCACACAGCACTAGCATTTCTATCCACCTCCAAGTGCAGGCTAGATTCATGTTTACCCCCACCTAACAAAACCATTTTCAATTGGGATCACCGCTGTCTTTGGTGCTGAAATCTTTATATGAATGGCGCTGTTGGCCTGTGTTTGAGGCCATGTATTATGGCTTTAATAAGGGGCTGTACAACATGGTTGAGGTATGCTATGGAGGTAGGCTAGTGTGCCAGATGAGTCCAATTAAATAAATTAGGCTAGCCTGCGTCTAGCATAAATCCTTTACCCAACACCAGTCAACACGTGATCAATAATATTACACAATTTCACAATCAGATCCGTCTCACCATCTTGTCGTAGGCTCTGTTAAGACACAAAGTCCAAAGAATAAGGTCCCTCCCTATTCAATCAAATCCGGAAAACGCTTTCCCGGAATATTCGCCTCCAAAATACACATTTTCATATGGTGCACAGCAAAACTAAAGGTTTCAACAAAAGAGACTGAGCGTAAAATTTATCAAAAGCTGTGAAGCCAGAATGTTGTTAATAATCTTCCCAGGAAATCCGGTTCCTCTTTTTGATTGCATAGAACCTTTAGAAGTGATTGATTTAGGATAATCGAAAACAGGCGTGAAAAAAAAAGAGACGTGTTGATGCAGGCCTGCGAAATGATCGATGCGGACTTTAATAATTGATAAGCATGGGGAAGACAACGGGAGAAAATCATGCAGCTGCGGTTTCACAGACGCTCTTCGTTAAGCACAGCAATGTGTGTTGTAAATACTGGGATTCACACACGCGCGCTCGCGTACACACCACACACAGTGAAACCCTGTGGCTGTTGTGGACAATGGCCAGTACGCAGCCATTTTCCCCCGTACAATAATGAAAAGCTATATTCACATTCTTCAAATGTTTGTCAAGGCAGCCAGATGACGAATAATGATTTGTTCTGTGTTTTTCTGCCTTCAAGGAGACGAATTGAGCACTCACATACATCTCCCAATTTTTACAGTGTAGCGTGCCTGCATGTGCGTATGTGATCAGGATATAGAGTGCGCCATACATTGTTAAGTCCGATCTGATTCTGTATCGATTTCCATTCCCGGGTCTCTCCTTTCCATCGCTGGAGCTGTGACATGCAGGCATACTCCCCCTTCCCCCTCCTCTCCTGTGCAATACCATTTCCCCCATTAACAGCTCACCCTTCATAACATACAACGGAATGAATAATAAACGCATGCTTTCATTGGCACGATGCAGCTACAGCATATGCTGTAAAAACTGGTATTCCACTAATCATAGGCTATGTTATGTTGACATTTCTCTAAAATTGCGAAGCAGTTAACCCTATGCTGTAGATAAGGGAATAGCCTAAAATTACATTAGCCTAATTTCGTCCCGTCAACACAGTATAACCAATAGGCCTATGGCCAGACAGGCCTACGGTGAAAATGACAATGTCTCCATTAGGTAAAGGGATCAATAACAGAAGACTGTTCCGTTACTTACACAAGCCAATGTGGGCAGTCGCTCCACTCACACTGTACAGTAGTAGCCTTTAGTATAACCTCAGAACCTCACTGTCTCTTTTCCATATTTTCATCACATATGCACACACAAAAGAGAGATAATACACACGGGGGCATTGTAATTATAAATGCAGCACATAGTTCTAACCCGTTTGCATCAATAGGCTTACAGTCTAGAATACCGTCTATTCTAGTTTAGATGATCAATTCCTACGCTTTTCTGTCGCCCACTCTCCAAACCGGATCAATAGGAGAGAATGACCTTTAAATCAAATTGCTAGGAGAATGAACTGTGCGCATGAGGTTAGCATCAAAGGGTTAAATGGCATTGCGTCACTGATTTCAAATATCAAACAGTAAAGGAAGCCATTTTCTGAAGCCATCCTATAGGATCATTGTTGTAAAATCACAGCAACATTTCCCTGCCAGATAATATAATAATTATTTTGTTTACATTATATGTATTATTAGACACATGGAATGTCAATAAGCCTAAGCTTATATTGCCATATTTGGCACCGTAAAAACACACACACACATCATCAAGCCTTGGTTATTTGAATCAGCTGTGTAGTGCTAGGGCAAAAAACTACAAACAAAACACTAGGACCGAGTTTGGGAAACCCTGCAATACAGCACTTCCCGTGCGCCCTGCGTAACCGGTTGTAAAGCTCTGAGCAGTGGTGTTGAAATGCCGACTGTCTCTCCGGTTAGAAGTGGCGGTTTATCTGACGTCCCGACAGGTCATCGCTTATTCAATGTCCGATAACGGCTTGTTTAATGCCCGATCTAAGGAGAATACTGCAACGTTCGAAGAACAAAGTACACATTGTCCACCCAATTCTTAAGGAGAGAAAAGGCACACATCCCCATATTAGCCGGCAGTGATAATTGAATGGCAACATGCAATGACAACAGCCTCATCCATAGGCCTACACTGAATTCCTAATCGTTGTTCGTGATTTGATAAACACAACCATTCTTGCGTGTAGGTTCGGTTGTAGACTATAAGTCTAAACACATTATAAGGCAGTAAAAAACGTTTTTTAAACTGTGATTAAAAATGACTTCAGAAACGGGTCTCATTATAGGCCCATAATAACATAAAACGTGTTCGGCACCGCGTGCCAACAATCTCCTGCATGCCGCATTGGCTTCATAGATTATTGTCAAAAGAGGATCATGGTTTTTAAAGGTGACATCAAAGAGATAAATAAGTAGTGGAGGGCCTTAAAGTTGGGCCACAAATTTCACATGTTGCATGTTGATTATTTGCACACAACAACACACCGTTTGCCTACATTTTACAGTGGTAATAGTTCCAAAAATAGGATTGGAGACTAACTCGGATTTTACCACTCTTTATTTCTCATCAGCTAAATATTTTCCAACACTGAAACTTTCATTTAACTCAGAGTTGAAATAGAAGACAAGTAATTCCGAAGAGCATCCCAGCCTGACTCTTACATTGAAAACTGAAAAACTTACAATCATTTGGAATGAAAAAAATATTTTACATTACAGAAATATTATTGAATAGACAGTTAATCCTACCCTGAGAGCCGAGCCTGCATGCGCTCAAATACACCACATGCAACCAGGGTCGATCACACAGTAAAACCACAGTCATACACACGACACACCCCACGCCGTACCCACAGACGCAACCCGAAACTCCAGTTGGGCAAACACACACAAATCAACAAAGAAACAAAACGACCGTGAAATCAATTAATTAATTAATCAATGTTATATTACATGCTATTTAAACAAACGGAGTGGTTTCTAACATAAGAATTTTAATTTAAGTTTGAATATCTATTCAGCCAAAGCATTCAGCCAGGCCATCATTTTTCGGCCTATGTTTAAAGAACTAAGGCCCATTCTGAGACGGCATCTTTAGACCCCCTTTGATCCACTATTGGCTAAAGATTAAACATGTTGTAGCTTGAAGAAGATATGCAAATACATCATTACATCACATATTCATATCACATTCAATGATTCAATATCAAAATCAACACATTTAATCTTTGTGTGTGTTTGTGTTTTTTTTGTGTGTGTGTGTGTTAATTGCATTAACCCAACACGCACCCAAAGATACTATGACAAACTTTAAGCCCAACCCTTTTTACATGCTGCACTTTTGTTCGATAAAACAGTTATTTATTTGATAAAATATTGGATTAATTAAATTTCCTCTGACTTGGTTATTACATTTATTATTATTATTATTAGTAGTAGTAGTATTTTATTTATTATTTAATTATACTATGATTATGGTTTTATTTCCTAATATTTAGCCATATTTTCAGACATTTGAGCTGCCTCGTTGATTGAATAACATTTTTTATACAAGTACTCATCTGCCCTTTCTTTTCAGCTGACAACGGCAGAATTACATTCATCAAGATCGACCTTTGAGACGATTTGCAGGCTGCTTCACTGATAACATTTTTGGGCCGTCCCATAAAACACCGAAAAGAAGAAAAACACAAAATGTGTGACGAAAAGTTTTTAAACTTAAGATTTGACTTGGTAAATAGAGTCAGGACTAGAGGCCATATGTTTTATGGTGCCAGAGAGCAAATGAACCAGTTCTGAACATGCCAAGAACAGTAGGCTATGCTTAAAAAAACAAACATCACAGTTGCGCTATGCGTTTTAACAGGAGCCCCTCACAATGTTGACAATAGCCTTCTGTCTGCACAGTGATATTGCTGGCCACAAAGGTCACTCAAAAAAGATATTCACGAATCTGTGATCTGTTGTGGCCAGTCATCCATACTGCCAATTAAATTACTCAGCCTTTTTTATTTGTCTTTACATTTGACCTTTGATGTAGGCGATTTCTTAATTTGATTTCAAAAGGTAATATAACAATCCTCAATAAAGGCTCTGGTACAGGGTATTGCAGTTTTTCATTGTAGACCAATATCGTTTGATGATGCTAAACTTGTTGCTATAAAACAACTTAACAATAGAATAGGCTTTATGCAAAACATTGGCAGAAATACGATCACACGAAAAAAGACAGCCTACCTTCACAATATCAACGTAATATGTCTGCAATTAAATCATGGAGGCCGATGACGTTATGCTTTAATAATCTCTATTTCAGGTAACTAAAAGTAACAGCCCATAATAACGATTTAAAATGAGTCAGTCGTAGCTGATGATGGTGTGCATCTTGTATGTCCACCTCAGACATTGACCCAATGACTTGTTAGAAGCCAGCTATTAATAGTAAGTAATTATGAATAAGAGTCCATGGTTGACATAGTGACTGTTTCTCGCCTGCAGTAGCCCGGCCTCAGCGGGAGAGAGTCGCACCGCACCCAATTTCAGATCAGCCCCATTCAAGCCATCGATCCCAGGCAGAACGGTTGGCTGCACGGTGCGGTTAGTTATCGATTCCCCCACCATACCCCCCTCCCCCTCACTTCAAATCCGATAGAGCACACACCTCTAGCCAGGCTGCAGAGGCAGTTTTCACACGCTCACATATTTATTTAAATACCATTTTGAATCTGGAAGTATGCGTGGGCAGGCTTTTACCGAAATTGGGGATTAGTAACTCAAGTATAATAATTCAATGAGACACAATTAAGGACATTTGTATTATGATCAGGCCATATATTAAATACATTCACAATTGATTTACCACGTATCCCATGGGCCTATTGTTATCAAACGATGTATTTACTGATGATGTGGTGGGCCTACATTCAACAAATGCGTTCAACTGAGAGATACACCTGTTGTTATTGTGGGTTTGCTCTCACAGGCACCGCAGACCTCTTGATGTAAAAAAGATGATAGTTATTATGATGTAAATAATAGATCGAGTCAATCTCAGCGAAGTTAGTCAATGTTAACATTACCCCACTCTTACAAACATGTTGCACTGAACCTGTAGTGCTGTTTTACATGAACTTCTCAGACCAAAATTATCTGTCGGTTATTGCCTTTCTTAATCAGGGAAACACCAAAATGACAGAGTACATTATATAAAGTAGCGAGGTGTCACTAAATTATAAATATGTTTAATCATAAAACAAAAGTTGAATTTATATCACTAATCTTTAGATGGGCACTCCTAAATTTCCTCAGCAGCCTGACTGTTTACTTAGCAATGCCACCATATTTCATTTTGCAACTTTCACTGACATTTGTTGCCAATTAAGTATGATATGCCATGTCAATACATTTAAGCATGAGGTCTACAACATTTTCCAAGTCACGCATTTTGTCACATTTGACTTCAGTTAAACATGACTTGTAAGTATAAATTCATGTTTCCATCGATAATCTGAGCACTTGATCACTGTTTCTAAAGGCATTTAGCAGCTGTCAGCTCACACAATGAGCTGACTATATAGTCATTATGGTATTATTTTGATATTATATCATATCAGGTTCTCGACCTGCATAGGTAAATACAGGGTATTTCTCTAAAGGTGATTAAGGAGGTACTCGCTTCACTTTTATTAAAGAACAAACATCTAATGACAACATTTGATTGGTGAATTTTGCACACAGAGAAATGTCTTTGATGATCTCAGATATAATGGAAGCCTAATGACTGGTAAAATATAAAGTATCTCTTCAAAAAATAACAAAAAAGCGTAAGTCAAATGAAAATGTAGGCTTCCAGTGAATTTATTCTGAACTGCAGTTAGAACCATTCTTCTTCCTAACAAGAGATTTGAGCAGGTTGACTTTCAAAGTGGTCCTGAGTGAGTGTTATTGAAGCTGTGGGGGAATGCCTTGCAGCGGAGCAGTGTGCAAGGTAAACAAACAAATTGTATCAAGTTATCAGTATATTAGTACCAACTCTGCCTCATTACATTAAGGAGTATTGAGTTGTAAGTTTGCATCGGGAAACATTGGCACTGCCCTGCGGTCTGAATGGAATAAAATACTGTACAAACTAGCGTTTAAAGTGCAGCGCAGTCGATACATAGCCTACCAATATTTGTGCAACACAAGTCAAAACAAAATCCATGGATTTAAAATACTGTACGCCCCATTTTACAGCACTACCCAAGGTCTGGAGAAAAGGTGCATCCGATTCTGTGGCATCTAGAATCCTGCAGGGGGAAATAATTGAGTTTTAGATAACACACTGATACATGCCAACTGGCAGAGCCTATAAGGTAGAGAGAGAAGTGCCTGGGGTTATTTTCTGTAATGGCAATGGAAGCAGAACTTGAAGTTGACTTTATCGTGTGCATAAACATGTTCACCCGTAGCCAGTAAAAACAAATATTGTGAGATTCATTAAAACAGTGGTCTATGGCTAGATCAACCAATAGGCTACACTTTAACAGTAAGCCTACATGAATCTGTGTTTTACATTTAGGAGTGTTGTCATTAAATATGTAGCTATGGCTATTAGACATTAGTAACATTTTGGACAAGCTGATCAAAGACCTATGGGCTATTCATTCTGCAGTGCTAATAACCAAAACACATCACAACGTTACGTTCATTACATAGATCCAGTATGATTTCAATGTCTAGAGATAAACATATATTTTATTTTGACATAGTAGGCTGTTGTTTTTTTCGAACAAATATAACCGCAGCACAAAATTGACAAAAGAGTGGCATTTGGATAACCCAGGCAGGAACTGACTGTTGAAGCGAAGTCCTTGGAATAACAGGCTTGGTAGGCTAGTCGCCTTTATGAGTGAAATGAACTGGTGCTAACGGTTTATGAGGA